>NW_027273137.1:0-173671 GCF_040938485.1 Diadema antillarum
GACCAGACGTCACCCTCAGAAAATAATACGCCACCTACGACAAAGGAAGGAGACCGCCGTGAGTTCCTTCCGTGTTATCAAAAGTTAAAGGGGCGTAAGTTCCTTCCGTGTTATTAAAAGTTAAAGGGGTGGTATAGTAATGGTGGAGATGAGGATTGGTCTTGGAACTTTTTGTGAGATACCAAGAAATCACTTATAAAATAATACAGAGCATACCATTCAAAGAAGACTTCAAAGTTGATAAGATGAGTATCAGTTTTGGAATGGCTGAGACAATCCAAAAAACAAAAATCCAAGAAACCTGAAGTGACGACGCTGCACGACCTTTTATACAAGCCCGTCAGACCGAAAATGGCTTAAAAACGTGATTTTGTGTTATAAAGTCTATGCAAATGGATTTTCTCACCTTATTCATAAAGATATGATTATTTTCACTTTCATAGGCTGAAATAAACTAATTTTAGCATAATTATGCTTGAAAAAGGTTCTGTTATAAATTTTGAGAAAAAAATATAAAACAAAAGGTCGAAAAACAAAGAAATACATAATAAATTCATAAAACAATGAAATACATAAGAAATTAAGTTTGATACCAGATTGTTTTTCAAGTACATTGATAGGAATGCTACAAAGAAAGTTATCACCAAAAATTAGGATTCTAGGAGCTTTACTTTCTGATTTAGAGTAATAATTTAGAGCATAATTAATTAATATAATGAAAATTTCCATTTCGTAGTCTTTTTGTATAATGTGGTAGGTAATGCTTGTGCCAATTTCCATGGCGATTGCGCGATCGACGGCCGAGGTCTCGCCACCCCCCCACCCCCCCCCCCCCCCCCCCCCCCCCCGGCCACAGAACACCCAAAAAAGCCCGGCCTGGTTAGTGTTAAAGTCGTGTATGAAGGAAACGTTCATTTTAGTCGCCTTTTTGGTTACTATAGAAAGGATCCATGGAGCAGAGACTGAGAAACGGTGATAGTCTTATACGACACTAACGATATACAGTAGTGATTGTAAGAAAGTCATGAGGGGTGACATGATATCTGATATTATATTCCACATACTAAGAATCTTAATATAGGATTGGTCAAGAGCTGATAACGTGGTAAAGCGTAGTTTTGTCCATCACATCACCTGAGAGAAGAAAAGAGAAGTAAATCAGCCCGATGAAGAGTACGAAAGGAAAGAAATGTGACCCATGCAGGTCAGTTGTAGGTAAAGTTAACAAATTGTGATAGAGAAAAGTCATGAACCAGTACGACAGTGAAACATTAAAGAGTTGAAAGTCTGCTGGGCTGGGTTAGGCAATGATCATGGTGAGCAGAGGAACTTCTAACGATTGTTGTTTTCACAGCGATGACATTGATGAAATTGAATAACTGTGTAACTGATTCGAAAGAAAATTTGATAAGCTACCACATGCACATTGACATCTGGATGAAATTTACTGGTGTGAAGTGCATTTCTGTAAAGGCAAACTCTGATGTTATATCGATATACGAAGAGTATAGATAAACATGCATTACATGATTAGCTGAAAGTTAACGTGAAAAGTTAACGGATAGGACAAATGTACATTTATTCATAGATCTATAGATGGTTGTACTACTTATAAAGGCATTCATGTATGTGAAATCCGTTGAATGGAAACAAAACATTTTTTGAGGGTGATAGCTAGCTTGGTGTAATAGTGTCTGATGTATCCGATCATTTTCCGATTTTCGCTGTTCTGCCCAATGTTAACATAAGTAATGCCTCTTTTTATTCGCCCAATTCTGGTTTTCGAGAAATGTCAGAAACTAATCTTAATAGACTTAGGGAGAGACTAGGATCCGTTAATTGGTCAATTGTTAATAACCAAAGTGATGCAAATTTAGCTTTTGAACACTTTTCACAAATATTATCATCCGCATTCAATTCCATTATACCCGTTAAGCCATTTACTCGTTCAAACCGTAAAAAGGTTCCAAAGAAACCATGGATTACGAAATCTCTCCTGAGGTCTATTAACCGTAAAAATGCTCTTTTTTTTACAAATACCGAAGTGATCCTAACAGTCGAACTCGGTCTCGGTATGTGCATTATCGCAACGTTCTTACATCATCCATACGTTTAGCCAAACGAATGTATTTTTCAAAGCAATTTATCAAGCATAAAAATGACATCAAGAGTACGTGGAAGGTGATAAATGAAGCGCTGAACACTAAAAATAACATCGAACCACCTAGGCATATTATCAATAATGATAAGTACATTGAAGATGAAGCTGATGTGGCAGAAGTATTCAATGAATACTTTGTAAGCATAGGACCTAATCTTGCCAGCAGTATTCCGCATTCAAATACTGATTTTTATTACTTTCTAAAAGACCAGAATCAGCAGTCTCTTTTTTTTTAACCTGTCATTGAAGAAATAATCAAAGATATCGTGCAAAACTTGAACACTAAGAAAAGCTCTGGATGTGATGGAATCACCAATTTTCTCCTTAAAAACATCATTAATGAAATAGTTATACCATTAACACACATTTTTAATTTATCGTTATCTACTGGCATAGTCCACAAAAAAATGAAAATAGCTAAAGTAGTACCAATTTTTAAAAAAGGACAAAAAGAATCTGTGACAAATTATCGCCCTATATCTTTGTTAACTTCATTTTCAAAACTTCTTGAAAGGTTGGTATATACGCGCACACACAAATTTCTCGAAAAGTGTGAAGTTTTTTGTAACTCCCAGTTTGGTTTTAGGAAAAACCACAGTACGACCCATGCCTTACTCACTTTTATCCATAAAGTTGCTCACGCTATAGATGATGTCTCCCACACTATTGGAGTTTTTCTTGATTTTTCGAAGGCCTTCGACACAATTGACCACGATATTTTGATTTACAAGCTACGACATTATGGTATACGTGGGAAGGCTTTGGACTGGTTTCGAGATTATTTATCAAACAGAAAACAATTTGTGAGTATAAATGGCCGTGATTCTCAATTAAAGTTAATTTCATGTGGTGTTCCACAGGGCTCCTTACTAGGCCCACTATTGTTCATTTTGTACATTAACGATCTTCCTAGTTCCTCGCCAATTCTTTTCTTTATATGTTTTGCTGACGACTCCAATCTGTTTTTTACACACAGAGATCCTTATACTCTTGTTAACACAGTGAATAAAGAACTTAAATCTGTGCAATCTTGGATATACGCCAACAAATTGTCACTTAATATTGATAAAACTCATTGTATGCTTTTTAGCAATAGTCTTAAAACCCTTCCTTTTCATCTTAAGTTTAATGAAACTGAATTAAATCAAGTCAGTATATAGTATAAAATTTTTAGGGCTTTTTATTGATAGTGATTTATCTTGGAAATCCCACGTTAGTTATTTAAGTAATATTTAAGTAACGTTAGTTATTTAAGTAATATATAGACCCTTCATCTCTTCTCCTTTCTCGCCTTTTCCTGTCCTCTTGTCTCTTTCTGTTTCTTCCTTCAAAATAATTTCCTCTTCTCCTCCTTTTCCTTCACTGTGTTTTGTTTTTCTCTCTCTATCTTTCTCTTTACAAGAGAGGTTGCTTGTGTTTGTTTGTCCGTCTGTTTGTTTGTTTGTTTGTTGTTTGTTTATTTGTATAGGATTGTATGTGTTGCGCACCGTTTATGTCCAGCTAATTGCCTTTCGATGTTATTTAGTCTTTTTGTCCACGAGGAGACTGCAAAATACAAGCTTAGCTTTTTAGCATGTCTCCTCCATTTCCTGCAACTTTAGTTTTGATTCAATATTCTCTTGCTTTTTTTCATGCGTATTATTGTTAACTTCACGTATTTTTCTCTGTTACGACATTGTATTGATGTTGTGTTATTTTGTGTATGAAAATGTTGTTGGAAATGAAATAAATGAAATGAAATGAAATATTCTTTCTAAAAATACGGGTGTTCTTAATAAACTTAAGAGTGTTTTTCCAAGTCAAATTCTGCTTAATCTTTATTCTACTTTGATTACTCCGTACCTTAATTATGGTATTCTTGTGTGGGGGAATGCAACTAGAAATCTTCTTGATATACTGTTCCGTATTCAAAAACGTGCCATCAGAAATATCAACCATGTCGGATATTTGTCCCACACGAATGATTTATTTTTGAAAAATAAAATACTGAAAATATCAGGTCTGTTCAGTTAGAACGTCGGCATATTTATGTACAAATTTTCTGCCAACGAGTTACCGGATGTTTTTACTAGCATGTTCAGAAAAAACTATTTGATTCATAATTATCCTACCCGCCAAAGTGACGCATTTCACCTTCCACGTACTCGAACAATTTTCGCTAAAAAAACGATAATGTATACGGGCCCTAGATACTGGAATGACCTCTCCCCCGAAATAACAAGCTGCTCGTCTTTATATTCCTTTAAACGTAAATTAAAAGAGTTTTTATTGAGTGCATATTTTGCAGACACTGAACAGTCGTAATGTCTTATGTAATACTGTGGTATGTTATTGTCCAATCAAATATTTTGTCCACACGTTGCAGATTCCATTTAGGGTCTTGCCATCGGGCTCTCTGAATTCATCATTAGCAATTCCACATTCTACTTCGTTTCCCTCTCTTCCTCTTTCCCTCTGCCCCTCTCTAACCTTCTATGCAGAGCTTGACGGCAGGCACCAAATGGCTTAATAGTTGTACATGTTACTTTTTGTGTCTTACTGATCATATCCTGGTGAAAGTTTTAATGCAACAATAGTTTATAGTATATATACCAAAATAGGCTGTATAATAATGATGGCTCGGTCACAGTAAGTTCATATTAATGTATAGTTTGTTTGTTTTTCTTCTTCTTCTTTTTCTTCTTCTTTTTTATTACATAAAATTTGGCAACCTTACATCATCATTCTGGTCTTATCTTCTATCCGTTCTCCGTTTCTTTTTCACAAACACTGATTACTCGGGGCTTACAGCCAAACAAGCTAGCTTTCATGTAGGTCCCGTCATACTTCTCTTTGATCAACCCCATTTCGATTTCGATTTTGACCAGTTATCATTACATGTAATTACTGTGTTATCACCATGTATATTGTTTGTTTTCTGCACATTGTTCACAAGGTAAAAGAACTTGTCTGGTTTCTGTTGTAATGTTCATAAATGAGAAGTATGAAAATAAAATGAATTGAATGAATAGCTGCATTTCACCTGGTAAAATTCCTTTCTTTACAAAATAAATAACCAATTGAAATGAAATGTAAAAACTGTCCCAAGCCTGCCTTAAGACCCATGGATAGATGATGTGTCAAATGAAATAATTGCAGAATATAATAAAAGATTTATTGATAGCCACGTATGCACAGATAGAGCGGTTGAGTTATCTCCTATAGTACCTTTGGTATGGTCCATGATGTTTTTGAAGAGCGGGAGCTTTGGGCGACCGGAAGTCAGGTTTGCTTGCTTGACCATTACTTCGTCGACTAGAGTTGGGCTTGAGATAAACACGAGTCTCTGACCTCCTTCATGCAGGAAAGCAATGTCTCCGTACCTTGTAAATTGGATTGATAAGAAGCAGCCACATTATGGCCAGCCAAGTATCCCGAATGTCGAAAAAGTCAGGTGTTTTTTTTTTTTTTTTGTAAATTTAATAAACGTTGCTTTCGTTTATAGGTCAATATATCGAGTTTTCTATCAATGGGACATTTGGCTTGCCATTGACACATCACACCTTATAGGATCGAGTTCTATTCACATTCTATAAATTCTTCGTTCATAGAATTAAAAAAGTGAAGAAAATCATCCATGTCAACCTTTACGGCGCTAATTTGATGCTTATTTTTATGATTCTTCTCGTGGAAATGAGTGTCATTTGTCTTATGCTGTGACGGAAGACAAAATACACGTGCTTTTTCTTATGGTTTGGCTGCTGAAAACAATAATGTATTCGTATATCCATCTTCTATGGCACTGTACGTCTGCTCGTTCCTAAATATTCAAAAATTATTCAAAAGTTTGTGTATTCATAATTATGAGTGTGCGTTGTGTGCGTACATGTGTATGTATAAAGCAACGTCGTGTGCTTGTGTGTCTTTTTTTTTTTTAGTTCTAGATTATGTTAATGTACTCAATCTACATTACATATTTGCCATTTCTTTTATGAAGGAATAAAGGTTTGGGATTTAAAAAGATATATATATATATATATATATATATATATATATATCAGTGAAGCTTAAATACTTACTCTTTGTTAATACTCATGATCCGTTGCAGGAAATTTTGAAAGGAGAAAAGTCGGCCGATGAAGTGGAAAGGGGACGGCTTTCTGCAGGGCCCTGGCGGCAGCTTGTCGGTAACATGGACCCAGAATGTTCGTATGTACCACGTGATAGCTAGAGCAGCAACCGCTGCCAGGAGGGCGCTCTCCTTGAAAGATAAGATATCAGGAAGCTCCATTTCCGTTGAGGAAGATGTGCTGTGTGCTGATCTGGATGTCTGTAGGGCAGAGATAATGTCGTGTTGTTTTATTGGACATTTTCTTTTCTTCATTAATACAACCAAATCATCTATGCTGAGCAGTGAAACGAAATGAAATTCGTGCTGTTAAAAATATTTCAGGTAGTGATTGAAAATAGACGAAACGCAAAATGGGTCAAGGTCTGCTTTAAAAAAATGAAAGAGGAAAAAAAAAGAAAGAGGATAATGAAAAAACTGAAAAAGCCTGCTGAAAGCTGAACTCTGTCATTTCTTTGAAAGTAACAACTCTACAAACCATTTTCCCAAATTATTCAGAATGGTGTCTGCTGACAATGCCCTGGATACATTTTCTTTTTCAAATTGCTCAATAATATTTGAATCAACATATGTGTACTTCGTATCACGTATTACTTTTTTTATGAAAAAAAAAAATAATTGAATTGAATGTCCTGTTACCGATTGAGAACAACTCGCAAGCACACGGGAATTTCCTGCATGAGTTAAGTGTAAAATGTGACCATGCTCATTACAACAAATAAAGAAGTCTCCATGTGTGTTCCTTATTTTATTATTAAGTGGCGAAGGAGAGCATCAGTTTCAAATGTTATGCAGCTGCATTTTGAAAGCTGTGCAGGCAGGGGGAGGGGCATGGTGCCCATTTGAACAAATTGAGATCCTATCGCCCAAGAAACTGTACCTGCCAAGTTTGGTAAAAATCTTTCATGCGGGGTTTAAGGAAAAGGCTGAAATTGTAAAACGGATGACGCACGATGCACGACCGACGCCGACGGATAAATTATAGCAATACCTAACTTGAGCATTCGGCTTATATGGTGAGCTAAAAAGCAAGAAAAGTTAGAGCATCTTTCGAGAATTACCGTGGGATGTTATTTCTCTGTAGACAGAGCATGTGTGTGATACAGATTTTGGTAATACTTAAATTAGGTGGTATAAACATTCGAACATTTTAACGCGTGACGGTGGTAAATTTGATAATATTTCTTTTTAATACAAGTATGACATCAAGGTGAAGTGTGAGGAGGAGGAAAAGAAAAAGAAAATATCTAGTCGGAAGACACTGTTTAATTTATACGTATATAAAGCCAATTTGGAATTGTCAGCAAATCAACACGGCAAATACAGGCCTGTTGCCTAAGGAAAACTAAGAAAAATATCTGAAATACTTACAAATTGTTCTCCAAGGACTACGGAGCTGCCACCTGCTAAACTGCGGCTACCTTTCAGCAGTTCTGACTTTAATAGCAAATGCTGGACAAATCTACTGGGTAAAGGCGTACGTTCAAGCCCCCAGTGCACCCTGTCCAGTGGTATTGCATACTGTGAGAAGATTAATCAGCTATGATTTTGCTACGGTTGATTTGTTCACATCATTGAATGATAGGGATAGTGTCAGGGTCACCGTATGGTACCTTGGCAGATCATCATTGTTCACCCACTTATATAGGACTCAAACAGAGTGACTGTGGCTTACAAGGTACACGGCAATTGAAGTAATATAATAATCAACATACACACACACACACACACACGCACGCACACACACACACACACACACACAAACACGCATGCGCAAGTACACACACATGTGCACGATTTTGATACGAGGGTGTCTAAAAGTGTTGGTGTGAAAAGGTCAATACAAGTATTGCATCGTGGGTCTCTTTGAAAGGGTGTTACGAAATGCTTTACGGTCCGGTATTCAGAAGGTTCGTTAATCCGAATATGAAATAAAGGTCTGTTATTCCGAAGGCTCGTTTATTGGAAAATGATGAAAGATTCGTCATTCCGACGGTTCGTTAATCAGAAACCGAAATAAGGTTCGTAAGTCCGAAGACTCGTCAGTACGCAACTTCTTTTCATTTTCGGATAAACGAACCTTATTTCATATTTCGGATTAACGAACATTTTAGGTACACTACGTAGGAAATTATTGTTTTCAGATTAACGCACCTTCGGAATAAAGAAATTTATTCTATTTTCAGATTAACTCACCTTCGGAATAACGAAACTTATTTCATTTCTATATTAACGCACCTTCGGAATAACGAAACTTATTTCATTTTCAGATTAACGAACCTTCGGAATAGCGAATCTCACCCTACGAGGTTCTCGGGTTGCCCTATATTGAATAGGTATCCCAGGAATCCCGCCTCTGTCATGTCTGTTTAGTGAAGGTATGTCAGTCAGGGAAACTCTCGATTACCCGGAAGAGGCCGTTATCTTGAAAGTATATAGAGATAGAGCGTGGCTTTACGTAATCGCCGAGAATTCCCATGCTGGGCGAGACTGTACAAAGTGAATAATGACAATGATAATGAATAACATTTAAATAGCGCTTAATACTGATGTTTCTAAGCGCATCAATCCGGGAAAAAAATTATGCCATAAAAATAAAATACAGTATTATGTACATATTATAGTATAACGACAGTAACGACAGCAACAACAGAATTAAGGTTGAGTAAACAGATAAGTTTTCAACAGTAACTTGAACCTATCAACATTTTCAGCGTTACGATAATAAAGAGGGAGTTTATTCCAAAGAAATGGGGAAATAACAGAAACAACAAAATGGCGATGACTTTCCCATCTCTGACATATAATTGGAAAAGAAATTCTATAAAGAAGTCAACATGGAGGCGCATTTATACGCACATACATGAAAGAAAATAAAATTTCTCGTCTATACTCGACGAAAGAAAATGCGCTGCCATGTTAGCTTCTTGCTATTCAGGAAAGAAGACACATTAGTTTTCAAATGTGACCCTGCACCACAAAACAGACAAAAAGGTCGCCAGACATGAATTTTTAGTTAAGACCATATTCTAAAAGAGGAGACTTTAAGCTTTAAAATGATATCTAACTCAAATCAAATGGACTCTCCTAACTTATCTAAATATTGGAAAGAAAGCACAAACTTAGAAAAGTGTGAACTGAGAAAAGAGGCTCTGAAGTACAGTGTCTATTCAAGCGCTTAATCTTCACCAAACCGTGCTGCTATCATTTCAAAAGTTATTAGAGTTGAAATTGAAGAGTGTATACAAGGTTTTTCAGAAATGAAAAAGGGACTCTAAAGACACACCTAATCACACTATTCTACCGAAAATGTTCGAGATAAACTCCTAAAAAACACACTTATCCGCTCTTTTTATGACCCCAAATTTTAGCATAATGTAAAAGAAGACTTGCTCTTACAGAAAATATGAAAAAGTCAAGATCGGCTCGGTTGATCCATTTCACTTATTTTCAGTCCTCACGCAAAATCAGTGTGTGCGGCCTTTTTGTTCGTTTTGTGATGCACGGTCACAAATAATAGCAAGGTTAGCCTTCCTCTCGGAAAGTCGACAGTTTCCCTGACGGCATATTGCAAACTTTTTCATACATTTTGAAATCAAGCATTACGCTCAGACATCATATCTCTTTCTATCTATTATTCGACACTACGTTCTAAATGAGTATCCTTTACAGTCCTCCCCCTCGAGAGCAAATAGAGAGCTTTAGATTTTAGACGCGCGGACGTTCAAAGGGGAAAAAAAAAACATGATCTGAGCGTGCGCAGAAGCGCGGGTCAAGTTGACGCACGCTACTGCGCACGCTCAGATCATGTTTTTTTTTTTCCCTCTGAACGTCCGCGCGTCTAAAATCTAAAGCTCCCTAATATACAAAAGACGACGTATATGTGAAAGACCTGTTTCCCTAAGTATGACGATCGAACAACCGAGGTCTTTGGAAAAGAATTACTCTCTTTCTGTCCAAGTTTATTAGTATTTGATAAGTAATATAGTGTACTGTGGTATTGATTACCTGGCATCTTTTCAAACTCATACACTGCCATTCAGAAACATTGGTCATCATTACTTAACGCTCTTTATAAAATGGGTTCAAGAATGTAGCCAATAGGAAGCGCTGAAATGAGTCACATGTACTTTGGTTACTCAGTCCCATCGCACTGCGTGTTAAATCCTATTGCCGATCGTTTGTGCGCGCGGCGGCTCCTTTGAATTCTCGCTATCGCCAATGACGTAAAAAGTACCCGGATGTGGCTTTTTCGTCAAGATTTAGTGCCCTTGGTAGCAAGAGCACTTCCGGCGCGGGGCATAATTTGCACAACGCTAGCGTGCGCGTACGTGTACCTTACCTATAGCGCAGCGCCGACCACGGATACCCAGTAGTAGTAGTACAGTACACACAGAGAAATTAGGGTTCTATTAGGGTTCATATTTTCACCCTACGAGCAAATCTAACTAAAAGGCACCTTATAGGGTTCGGGATGGGTGTAGGGGTGCAAATCCGAACCCTAAAGGGAGCCAAGTCTTAAGGGTTCGAATTTGGAACCATTCCACAGTCTTTCCCGAAAGCTGACATGTGGGTGTTGAATGGTGTTTGCTTGAAATGCCACACTATTTTTGGATATTATCGTATATTTTTATTTGAAAATATAACTACACGTTGTTAAAGAGTAACAGTGTCATCAGTAATACTGTACTAAAAAAAATACTACTTGAATTAAACATTTGTTTTTTCTTCTCGCACCGGGATCAAGAATATCATTTCAATGACGTTATCATAGAGTACACGTATTATGCGTGCACGCGTGGACCGTTCAGCACATACACTTGGTCAATGGCAAAGCTAAAATCGCATGCGCACGCCACGCCGTTGGTCGCGCGGTATACGTACGTACGTGCATACTACTGACGTTCCTCGTTTGAAATGGACAGACGACCGTGAGGTTGGGATGATGAATTAATCTTTTTGATGAGCCAAACGTTGTGAGTAGATAGTTGTACTATAATTCCGTTGAAAATATTTCACAGTAATCGATGATGATATGTGTGAATTTTGCTAATCGAATGCTGAGTGGTGAAAACTGATGCGAAAGAGTTGTATCGAGGTACATGTGTACTAACATGTCAGAAGTGCGATCATACATATCAGGTACATACAGTAAAGCATAGCGAATAAGTCAATGAAAGTGCACAGTAATACGGAAAGCCTCAACCAAGGTACTAACTACGACCAACAGCCCCATACGCATAGCCATAGCGTAATTACGCTATGCGTATGGGGCTGCTGGACGCAGTTACCAATGTACGTACGTAAATAGGTGACCGGATATAGTCGCATCATATTCGTTAATAGGAATTATTACGTTTGAGCCGAGTTGAGGCTCAGTTGGATATTGGTTTCTGTGAAGTTGACACGAAGAACGATGTAGGCATGTATGATGTGCCTAATGAAGAAAAATAGCGTTCCTGGTTCATTTAAGAGAATTTAAGACATGTATGAAGATTGAAGTCAGAAAATTTAGGTTGGCCTTGACTCCTTGTTGTCTATCAATGAAAATAGAATGTGTGTTATAAATTAGCAATGCCATAGTCACAGAGCATAAGCAATGATACACGATATGTGAATTTAGATAATATCTACTGGAGAAGTTGCATGTGCTAGACATGACATAAAATAAGTCACACAAACAAGGTATGTAAACGGTAAATCACTTCAGAAGTACAACTACTTGATCCCATACTTTAGCAGGTAGATATTCCAATATTGATTGTATGTTGAACTTTGTTTTATTCAATTACAGGTTGAGCCTTGCTGATCCATGCTGATGCATGGTGTTAGCTTGGTCTCATACTGGGCCAAAGGGACCTGTGATTATTCATCATCGAGTTCACTATGCATCAAGTTCAATAATGGTCTTCAGGATGAGTGATGCAGGTCAACCTCGAGAGACTGGTGAGCCATATAGGATGCCAGAGCTGGAGATGGAAGATGTTCAGGATGTCAATCCTGGTTCCTTGTTGAGTCAGTGTGGAAGCCATGCCAGTCCTTCTGAGAGTGATGGCCAGAAGGGCATACTATTTGGCAGCTGAAGCAGGTGCTATAGAAACGCATCAAAAACTAGAGCTCGAGGAGTTTCGACTTATGCAGCGTAAGATGAGATTAGCTATGAAGACCAAGCTGCAGGTTGCTGAAGCAGAGGATCAGATATACCTTGACTATGAGAACAAGAAGTTGGGAGTCGGCTTTCCTGTGAAAGCAGAGGATGAAACCTTGCTGTACCCAACTGAATGCGCCAACCAACCAGTACACACGAGTACACCGATTTCCCTGACTAGAGAAGTAGCAAAAATGTTATTTTCAAATTTTCTTTGACTTTTAGCAGATATAGTCCAAAAGCCAATAAGATCATCAGCATCATGTAGTATCCCTGAACCAGGTTTGATGAAAGCCCATCAATTTTTCCGTAGATACATCCGCACAGACCGGGAGACAGACAGGCAACCTGAAAACATATGCCTCCGGCACCATTCAGGGCAGAGGCATAATAATGAGACTCCTATGTCATAGGCTATGTCATGTATGTTTAAACCATATAAAATTTGAGATGGGTCACATTGAATCCCCCCCCCCCCATTAGAATTGCTAAACACCACGGCTCTAGAAACGTCTTTCCATTTTAATCCAGAAAGTAATCACCTCCCTGTTTTTAGCCGAGGGTGAGCATGAAGCCACTCCATGAAATGAAGATTAGCATTTTTTTTTTTGCAAAATATATGTGAAAATGTCTAATTTCATAGATAACGATAACTATTTATTCTGTCTTCTAAACTGTTGTCAGGTTATTCCCTTTCTTAGAATGCACTGGGCTTGAATATTTACAAGAATACTCTAAAGAAAGATATAATAGAAAAATACAAGAGAACGAACTGGCAAATTACAAATTTAAACACAACCTAAAGAGAACTTGACTTCTATTCACTTTTATCTTTTTTCTTTTTTTTTTTGGGGGGGGGGGTGGATTATGGATGAAAATATGAATATGCTAATGGATATGAAATACTCAAATTATGCTTTCCATTATATTTCATACTAGATGGGGTTAGTTTGTATTGTTCATATATTAGATATTTCTTCACCATCAATAGCCTCAGTGCTTCAATAACACATGCACACTTTGAATTGATTGTTTAAGTAGGGAACAAAAAAAAATAAGTCGCCTGCTGTTTTTTGTAGTAGACAGCCACACAATGTATGTCAATTTTGGGCAATCTCTGGCAATGCAATGTCATAAGTGGAGTAGCTTTGTGACGCTTGACAGAAGCATGATTTTCTCACAAACCCTTTATGTATATAAGGATTGAAAAATAGACTTTGTTCCAAAACCTGAGAAAACTCAACATATCATATCTACTTTTTTTGCATATAAAAGAACACTGGACTTCACTCTTTAAGAAGGCAGAAACTACATGTATTATCATTGCCCTTACATACGTCAGTGACTTGTTGAGGAAATGTGCATGTTTTACCTAAAAGAAAAAAAAAGTGAAATTCTCTTTAGGTTTTCCTTGAATTGTTCTACGCATGTGACATCATAAACTCTTCTCACTCTGCTGCGACTGCACAAATGATTTAAAGATTATAAACTTTTGAACTGAATGTCCGCTTTTCACTTTTTTTACTGATGTGTTCTAATAGTATAAGCCAGTTCGGGGTACCAGTTTGAGCATGTGCGGAAAAAGGTTATTTGTACCGAGAGACAGGTTGGTTTTTTAATTTCACTGAGATAAGCATCTGTAATGCTAGGATTATTCATGGAATCCTTATAAATGGTGCCTGCCAGTACATCCACTTGACAGCAAGCCTGGTATTTGGCAATGTTAACACACAAAAAAAGTTTGTTAACATATTCAAAACAGCACTTAATAAAATAGATGATTCCCTAAGTGTTGATTGACGAACCATACTGGTCACTTCATCTACACTGGTTAGGTTCATTCTTTGTTTGAATATGAGTTCCATAAATGGCTATGGTGGGCAAGCTGCTGCATTATGTCACTTTGAATTGAGTGAAGTGCCTAACCAACTGAGAAAAATGAAAGGTCAGTTGTACCTATGTGCACATGAGCTATCTCCGGACTGGCTTATTGCTGCGCATTCACTCAATCCACATGTAGGTCTATATGAAGGTGGACTTGCCCTCTAACTCTGATTATAATTTTAAGCTTTCTTTAAGTAGGTTGTATAAAGTGCTGATATATTTGTGTAAGGTTTGGTGAAAATTAAGTGTTAAAATGATTGGAAGAGTTGTGAGACTGTAACATCAACACTTGAGGTATTTCTCATGCATGATCATAAATCTCTGTAAAATATTGATGGTAATACATGTAGTAATAATGATAATGATAATAATAATAATAATAATAATAGTAATAATAATGATGATGATAGTAATAATAATATATTTTGCTTCTGATCATTATGCTTGTGATGGTGCCAATACCAATACCTGCTTTATGAATGTGAAAAATCGACTGCTCTTTACAATATTTTGAATGTTGGGGCTAAACTGCATACATTGTGTAATTATATTTATGGTCTACTGAGTACAATGTGCTTCTTGTTTCCATCGCTTGAAAAAACAACAACAATGTATCAAAAAAATTGTTTTTAAACTTGTCTCACAAGACATATTCCTTCCTCTTTATGTCCAGTTTGTCATACCACTGATTGGTTAACTTTATTTTCCCTTTCTGAGGTTACATTTTCTGTGGAATTGTTAATGTTAATTTGATGCAATGAAAAGTGTTTTCAGATGTGCTATTCTGCCCAAGATTTATAACTGGGACATATCTTTAGCTGTGTGCATAAAAAAGTAACCAAATTTAGATGTGCATTCTTCATTTTTTGATTCTTTTTTTCACCTTTCTTATCATTGGTGTAATTGTATATGAAAAACAAAATGTGAAGTATACTAATTGTATAATGGCGCACATTCGCTAGCTCTCAAGTTTGGAATTGGATGGAATATGTCAGTACAAGTAGTGAGTTTCAAATATATATGACAGAACTTTGCCATACCCTTCATTGTTTTGGCAATAACTTGTGTACGAGAAATCAGAGTTGACATATCGCTGTTAATGTCTAAGAGAGTCATAAGAGCGTCTTTTGATTACACATAAAGGTGCTTAAGATGTACCGGTAAATTCAAGGTACATATCTATGATCCATTCTAGAAGTAGAAGGACAATGTGAAAGATATTTGTCACATAGTTTACTATTACTCTGCACAAGCTTCAGGGATTTTTTAAATAAAAAGAATTAGTGCTTTTTGTCAATGTGGTAACTTCCTTTAAAAGAAGAAAAAGTAATCATTTGATGGAAAGAACAAATATTTTTTTCTTTTTCAATGTACTGACCAAATTTCATACATTTTTGATTTACATCGCCCTTTTTATGACAAAATATGCATCTCGTATTAGAATTTGTAGAAATACAATGTATATTTGATGTTCACTTTAAAGTAAACCATGAAAAAGAAAATCGCTGTTAACTTGTCCCTCTTCCATTAGACATATATTAAAATGTTAATAATTTATATGTAAGTATGCACTGTATTCATCATGTTTATGTTCTATTTGTTGTTGAATTGAAGTCTCTGACTTCATTTTTCGAAAGATTGTGGATTTAATTGACTGAGAAACTATGTGTAAATCTATGCATGCTATTTTGCGTCATGTCTGGAGTGTTGCCTTAGGTAATTGTTTGTGAAGTCAGTGAAGGCATCCAGTAGACATTAGGTAATTGTTTGTGAAGTCAGTGAAGGCATCCAGTATATAATTATTTTGGTTTAAAAAAAAGGTTATAATTTTCACCATATGGGGTGCAGAAAGGTAACCCTATATAGAGACGTGTGCAAATTGTATTGCATCCTATATTGCGGTGACTTTATCACCCCATAGGGTGCAAAATTACAACAATAACAATATGAACCATAATGGGTGCAGGTATGAGGTGCAGAAAGGGAACCCTGTATAGAGGTCCATATTTGCACCTTATAGGGTGTTGAATATAGGGTGCTAAATAAGAACCCCCCAAAATAGAACCCTAAATGGAGCCGCTGGTGTTACAACGATATGAACCAGAAAGGGAGCAAATTTGCACCTGAATTTTTGTTCACCATATGGGGTGCAGAAAGGGAACCCAATGTAGGGGTGCAAATATGCACCAGATATGGTGTTGAATATAGGGTGCTAAATAAGCACCCCCAAAAATAGAACCCTAAATGGAGCCGCTGGTGTTACAACGATATGAACCCTATTGGGTGCAGAAAGGGAACCCAATGGAGGGGTGCAAATATGCACCATATATGGTGTTAAATATAGGGTGCTAAATAAGCACCCCCAAAAATAGAACCCTAAATGGAGCCGCTGGTGTTACAACGATATGCACCCTGTAGGGTGCAAATTAGAACCGTAATTTCTCTGTGTGTACAGTGTAGGCCGCTGTACCGCCCGGGCGCCCGAGCCAGCGAGTGGCCAGGGGGGTGTTTCATAAAGCTCTTCGTAAAGTTACGAACGACTTACGAGCGACTGGCGATCAGTTCTTGTGCTGAATTATGGAAATTCTGATAAGTATAGCACATCAGAACTGATCACCAGTCGCTCGTAAGTAATTGTTCGTAACTTTAGGAGCAGCTTTATGAAACAGGGCCCCCAGGCCTGTCATACTCGTACACTGTAGTCCCCGCCGCCGGCGGCCGGCCTTGCATTAGCATGCACCACTGCACGCAGCGCATAAGCTAACACATACCGGTACGGCGTTCTGCTTGATCATGCGATCGATGTGCACATCACAGATCAGTCATCTCTGCATACGCTGAAAATATGCAGGAAAATATTCACCCACCTGGATATACAGTATATCGTCATGAAATGCCCATCTTTTTTTTAAATTTGTTCTCTGTCGAAATGTCGCGAACACAATCGGGAACGAACAGTGATCTCGAACTTATCCTGTCTCCGAAGCAATTACTTCCAAGTAAGTACGTACAATGTACGTAGGCACTAGGCCTACTACCTAGTGCTACAGTACTATAATACTACCACTACTAGTAAGTCGCGCGTGCACGTACTGCGCTGTGGAGTCACCCGCAAACTTCACCCACGCGGCCACGTCACGTCTCGCATGCCAGTAAGGGTCCTATTTCTGCAGATTTTTTTCATTTATTGTCGTGCGAACAACACATGGCAGCTTCGCAGCAACAACCAATAGTCGTATTAACAGCAATTTCTTAAGAATGGAGAAATTTCAAATCATATTAAAGTTGTAATTCAAGTCGAGAAAACCGGAAGTACACGTAGAATACAGTCGGTTGTGTGTGTAAATAGCATTTGTCACGTATCACGCGCGTACGAACGGACGTGACTTTGCTACCGGACTATCCCATAATGCACCGTAAATGACGCTTAAATCAACATCCGGGTACTTTTTACGTCATTGGCGATAGCGAGAATTGCATGCATACGCGCTGTCAATCCTGTAAACAACTTCTAGTTCGGGCTGCCGGCCGGCCGGCCTTTCTTCCCTTGTGCATAACATGTGTGGCGTTACGCATCATGTACGTACAGTGTACAGTAGACCAAGCGTTGTGGGACCGGACGCGTACATGGAGTCACTTTGAAGGGCAAATCCAACGATTTAGCAGGTTAATTCTCACGCCGTTTTCAGAGTGTGTTGTCTAGTAGGCCTATGGAGGAGTCTATATCAAGTCTTTAAGGTAAAGGGTGCATATTCTATGTAGAATAAGTAAGTTTTCATGCGGGAACTTATGTGTCCGGAAACCCAACCCCCCATCATACTTAATGTGCGGGAGTTCCGAGTGCGACGTGCGTAAATGTTTGGGACGAACATCTTCGGACGTCTTGACCCACAAAGGTACGTCAAAAACGCTGAAAAATGCTGTTATTTTTCGAATTTTCGACCCATTTTATAAAACAAATGATGCACAGGATTATTTCGTGGCGTTAGTGTAGGCGTATAGTGCACTCGAGGGTATTTACAATTGTGAAACATGCACGAGGTCTGTGCATCATTTGTATAACATACCACAGTAATTCCTTGTCCTTAGGTATGTATTTGAAATTTGTGCACATTACACTCGTTGGCAGAGAAAGGGTTAAAGAAAAAGTACAGTATTCCAGTAATTATACCTATTTTGTGTGGCGTGTTCAAATCCAAGGTGTATAAGCCCGGGAAAACTCATGGGTGTATAGCATGCGAGGTTGGAATTAAAATGTCCATAGCATTATAGAAGGATGTGAAAATGGCAATAGGAAGGTAACAGTATCCTGGTATAGGAAAATTCTGCTGGCAACTGTCACATCTGGGAGTCATTTCATGAAGCGTTTTGGTCGGATATTTTTCTGACAAACTGTTATAAGCTACCGAAATATAAGTGCATTTGATTGGCTGAATTCAAATTAAGTATTTTGTCCGACAAGCTTGTCGGATAAAACGCTTCATGAAATGCCCCTTGGTGTAGGTAGTGTAGTTGTCACCCCATCCTCCCTCCCCATTGTAGACATGCGACATGAGACATGTTATTCGGAGGCAAAGCTTTAGGAAGAATAGTCAAGCCAGGATTCTTTGCTCTTGCGTCTCAGTATGAGGAAGAGTACCTTCTTTACGGTCTCAGGCAAATTGGAATACTTTTGAATATTTTTTTTTTTTTTTTTTAGTGGAAAAATGAGCAAAGAAAATGGGACTACAACGGGATTCGAACCCCAGATATCGAGATGCTTGCCCGGTGCTCTACCTACTGAGCTATTGAAAGCCCTAGCACAGAGCTCCCAGAAACCCTTAATTCTCAACGCGCGTGTGGTCAGAAGCTATAGCAGTGTGTGGTACGCACATATACTTAAAGGCATAATTTACCGTTTGCAGATGAAACAAAAATCCAACTTTAGTGCTTCAAAATAGTTCTGAAATGTGCGTTAGGGATAGAAACAACCAATGTTAAAATTTGAATCAGTATAATTAGTGTTAAGTATTGTTAAATGTACAAAATGTGAACAATAGTAAAATAGTTTCCAGACTAAACCGTCTACAGTTATGGTTTAATGAGAAACACAATGGTATCTCCCTATCTTTCAGGTTTTAACTGACCTACATATATGCATCAAATGTAATAACTCAGAAACTTTTAAAATCACTGCTCCAAAAGATAAGCTGTGCCTTTTTAAAAACCTGACATAAACCCGAAGGATAATTCAACTTGGGGATAACTGTGAGCAATATTGTTAAATACCGGTATACAAAATGTGAACAATAATAAAATTGTTTCTAGACTAAACCGTCTACAGTTATGGTTTAATGAGAAACACAATGGTATCTCCCTATCTTTCAGGTTTTAACTGACCTACAAACATGCATCAAATGTAATATCTCAGAAACTTTTAAAATCACTGCTCCCAAAGGTAAACTGTGCCTTTAAACCTGACATAAACCCGAAGGATAATTCAACTTGGGGATAACTGTGAGCAATCACCAAATTGATGCAGCTTTTTGAATATATGTAACAAACGTAAACAGAGGGAAACTGACCAGAAATGAATATAGTTCATTAGTGGAAAAATGAGCAAAGAAAATGGTATTCTTTGTGTGTGTGTGTGTGTGTGTGTGTGTGTGTGTGTATGATTGGACTTGGTAGCATATTTGGTGTAGATGATGTCCCCTCAAATTTTCTAGACACGAGTTTAATGTTGGTTCACGCAAAATCATTACCAAAGGTGGACGGATTATGGTGATTGGTACACTTCGCCCCCCCCCCCCCATATACATTCATTTTCTGCATATGGATTTCATTCACCATTATAGAATGGGTAGCGAGAATCCTGCGATCTGATTGGTCGAGAGCTATGTGTTCATTTTTACTGGCCGCACGCTGAGTCACAGTGGTAAACATGTTATCGCGCACTTAGCAAGAGTACGCGTACTTGTAACAAAGGTTCGCGCACTAAAGCAAGCGTTCGCGCACTCAGCTTGGCCATGCATCCAGTAAAAACTTATGCATGGCTGGCCATGCATCCAGTAAAAACGGTAAGTACGGGTATGCATGCCCTTTACGGAAAGCCAAAAGGAAATGCATCCAGTAATTTTGTCATCGGGTAACACGATAGAAAACTGGGTTTTTGACAAGAAAATTACCCATTCTATAAATCAAATGACGCACATGTCTTTTCGTGCGTCAGTCGGAATATAGTGTGCATGCGGTAACTATGGAATTTAGCCTAAACCCACTCGGCTTCGCCTCGTGGGTTAAGCATTCCATAGTTACCTTATGCAAAAAGGAGGGGGCAAACATTCACTCCTTATATCTCCTGCAAAAAGTGTGGAGGAGGGATTCCCCCCCCCCCCACTGCATTGTGATGACTATCACCGATCATCCCCCCCCCCCCCCCCCCGTCCTCGGTCGGCGCGGTGCAAGAAAGAGGGAGCTGTTCCCTGCATGTTGAGGAACCATTTCATGAGAAACGCAAATTAAAACAACTATTACTAAGTGGATACACCAGGCTTTTAGCAACTTTTTTTTTTGATATACTCCCAGTCTTTTATCTTTGTAGGCAGCACCAAGTTATTAAATGGTACCGATATAGAACAAAAAAAATACAGTATTTTTTTTCAAGATCCGTACAGTCTGGTTCGAGCGATATTCATGTGGTTCATTAGTTCATTCTTTATTTTGATTTTTGTACTGGTATAATTCTAGTTGGTCAAGATAAACATATCCTTTCTCCGTACAATTCCAAGCCTATGAATTCGGGAACCTACAGCTTTACAAGCGTTATATAGCTTTTATGTAGGCCCCATCATAAATTTCCGATGTTTACTTTTGACATCCTCAGATGATATGACCATATTTTGTGTGAAGTATGTTTTTTTTTCTTCTTCAATCAAAAGACATGATTGCATATATTTTGTATTCTTGTTTTACTGTCAATCATTTTGTAATCTTATCATTGAGAAAGTGGAAATATGGAAAATGAATTTGAACTGAACTGAACTGAATTCGACATGGAAAACGGCAGAAAACATGTTTATTATTCTTTTTCATTGAAACGGGCTTAAACTCTGACGTGCAAAATTGTCTTTAATCGCATTATGTGGCTTAAAATCATGGATCACTGTTTTCGTTTGTGTGTACAGTACTTCTTTCTGTCTGGCCAGTCTGCCTTTTGTTTAGGGCAGGCTGCTACCGTAATGCCGTAGACGAGTACAGCCAGCGACGTCCAGTTACTGTCTGCAAACAACAACGTGCAGTGAGCCACTTGTTTCTTGGTTTGGGATACCTCCTGTGGCCTTGATAGGGTGTAGACTAGGCTTGACCTTATTAGAGCTTCTTGTGAGTGATGTACCAGCTGGTCAAGCCCATGGGCTAGTGCCTTAAACTGCTGGTGAACAGAGCAATAAGATCAAGCACATCTTGCTCTCTTCAGGGTTAGGCCTAGGTAAGCCACAAAGGTTTTCCTAAACCTAAACATCATCACCTCAAGTGCCAAATAACAGTAACTTCAGGGTGGATGGAGCTCGACAGCCTTGGCAGGCAATCCATCTAGGACAAGGAAAGTCTGATGTAAAACCTACGACCCGAGGACCTCGCTGTCACCGTCCCAGCTTGCTAGGCTATGTCAGATGAACCACGGGTGTAAAGGGTGGGAACAGTTTGCGCGCACCGTCTCTCACCTAAAAAGCCTTTTGCGCAGGCCCTAGGGACAAATCCACGTCCCCCACTCCTACTATCCCAACTCTTCCAAGTCCTGTAGCGATGGGAAAGGTGCGAAAACGGTAGGTGAAAGATGTCACTGGGAGCCGCAGTCCCAATCCCACATACAGGCGGTTCAGGATATTGGTCGTCTGATAGTTGACCTGAAGATGACAACATCGTTCGGCAGCATCCTGGATGACCAAGCAGCCCTCTTTAGGGACAGCACTGCTTGCTCCACATGGAGACAGGCCTAGAAAAGGTGGCCTAAACAAAGCTCATCTTCATATCACCCAGTTGGCTAGCCGCGGCCAACGGGCATCTTCTCAAGCGGTAGAACAACTTCGAAGAGTAGTGGCTCCGCACCTGCCCCTAAAGGTGCAACTAGACTCAATTTGGCATGCTGGAACATCAGAACCATGCTAGATACAGCGAAGAGCAACCGTCCTCAAAGACGCTCTGCCTTAATTGCGCATGAACTCTCCCGCCTGAACATTGACATTGCTGCCCTCAGCGAAGTCCGCTTCTCAGATACAGGCAGCCTGAAAGAGCACGGTGCAGGCTACACCCTCTTCTGGTCAGGCAAGCCGAAGGGAGAACGACGCCTCTCAGGTGTGGGCTTCATGATCAGGAACACCATAGTCTCAAAGCTGGAGAACTTCCCATCAGGTCACTCCGACCGTATCATCTCCTTACGGCTACCACTGAGAAGGAAGCAGTTTGTTACCCTTCTTAGTGTGTATGCTCCGACTCTTCAAGCAGAACCTGCGGAAAAAGACAGATTCTATACAGACCTGCGCAATTTAGTGCGGGACATCCCTGCAGATGACAAGATTGTTATCCTCGGCGACTTTAATGCCAGAGTGGGCCGAGATTCGGAAGCCTGGAAAGGTGTTCTTGGCAGACATGGAGTTGGGAACTGTAATGACAATGGACATCTCCTGTTGGAATTCTGCTCAGAGCTGCAGTTCGCAATCACCAACACCACTTTCCAGCAGAAAGACAGCCTCAAGACAACCTGGATGCATCCCAGGTCCAAACATTGGCATCTCTTAGACTATGTCCTTGTGCGCCAACGTGACCTCAGAGATGTTGTGCAAACCAGAGTGATGCCCAGTGCAGAATGTCATACAGACCATCGCCTCGTACGATGCAAGCTCAGCCTTCACTTCAAGCCACAGCCAAAACGAGGAGGTCCGCCCAGGAAGAAAATCCAGATTGGTAGTCTGAAGTCAGCCGATGTGAGAGCCAACTTCCAGTCAAATCTTCAGTTGAAGTTAGAAGGTTCAGACCCTCCCACAGATCCCTGTCCTGAAACGCTTTGGGCACACCTGAAAACTGCCATTCTGCAGTCCTCTAAAGAAGTCTTAGGGTTCTCCACAAAGAAGAACAAAGACTGGTTTGACGAAAATGACAAAGAAATCCATCAACTACTGGAGAAGAAGAGGTCTGCCCATCAGGCCCACCTTGCACAACCATCATGCTCTGTAAAGAAAACTGCCTTCCGCTCTGCCTGCAGCAATCTCCAGCGCAAGCTGCGATTCATCCAGAATGAGTGGTGGACCAACCTCGCCTCGAAAGTTCAGCTTTGTGCCGACACCGGTGACTACGGGGGCTTCTACGAAGCTCTAAAGGCAGTCTACGGCCCCTCGCACCAAGTGGTCAGCCCCCTGCGCAGTTCAGACGGCCAGGCATTACTCACTGACAAAACATCCATCTTGAATCGCTGGGTAGAACATTTCCAGACCCTCTTCAGCACCGACCGCTCTGTCGACGAACCGACAATTCAACAGATCCCACAGCAATCTGTGAAAGAAGAGCTAGACGAAGTTCCCACCCTCGAAGAGGTCATCAAGGCCACAAACCAGATGAAGTGTGGCAAGGCTGCAGGCATCGACGGCATCCCGCCAGAAATTTGGAAGCATGGAGGAGCTGCATTGCTTTCAAAACTTCATGAACTCTTCCTATGCTGCTGGGAACAGGGTAAGCTACCACAAGACCTCCGAGATGCTGTCATCATCACCCTCTACAAACACAAAGGTGAAAAGTCTGACTGTTCAAACTACCGAGGGATAACTCTCCTCGCCATCGCCGGCAAAATTCTAGCAAGAATCCTTCTCAACAGACTAGTACCTGCTGTGGCAGAACTCCACCTGCCAGAGAGCCAGTGCGGTTTCAGATCGAACAGGGGTACTACTGACATGGTATTCGTGCTCAGGCAGCTCCAAGAAAAATGCCGTGAACAAAACAAGGGCCTATATGTCACCTTCGTAGACCTGACAAAGGCTTTCGATACTGTGAGCAGGAAAGGCCTTTGGCAGATCCTGGAGCGTCTTGGCTGTCCACCCAAGTTTCTTAACATGGTCATGCAGCTTCACGAAGATCAGTGTGGCCAGGTCAGAAACAGAAATGAACTCTCGGAACCTTTCCCAATCACAAACGGTGTGAAGCAGGGCTGCGTCCTCGCACCAACTCTCTTCACTATCTTCTTCAGCATGATGCTTAAACGGACCACGGATGACCTCGGTGACGAGGACGGCATTTACATTCGATACCGCACCGATGGTAGCCTGTTCAACTTACGACGTCTACAGGCCCACACCAAGACTGTAGAGCAACTGATTCGAGAGCTACTTTTTGCCGATGATGCTGCCCTCGTAACCCATACAGAGGCTGCCCTGCAACGTGTAACATCCTGCTTTGCAGAGACATCTCAGCTCTTTGGTCTCGAAGTCAGCCTGAAGAAGACAGAGGTTCTCCATCAGCCTGCCCCCCAGGAAGCGTATTGCCCACCCCACATTACAATCTGTGAGAAAGAATTGAAGGCAGTCAAACAGTTCACCTACCTGGGATGTATCATCTCCTCTGATGCAAAAATCAACAAGGAAGTGGATAATAGACTGGCAAAGGCTAATAGTGCTTTTGGCAGACTCCACAGACGTGTCTGGAAAAACAAGCACCTCAAGAAAGTCACAAAGATCAGTGTTTACAGAGCTGCGGTACTTACCACCCTCCTGTATGGCTCTGAGTCCTGGGTCACTTACAGACACCACCTACGACTCCTGGAACGTTTCCACCAACGATGTCTGCGCTCTATCCTCAACATCCATTGGAGCGACTACATCACAAACGTGGATGTGCTTCAACAAGCAGGGATCACCAGTGTCGAGGCCATGCTGTTGAAAACGCAGTTGCGATGGGCAGGGCACGTCACGAGAATGGAGGATCACCGTCTACCCAAGATCACTCTCTATGGTGAACTCTCCACTGGACACCGTAACAGAGGAGCACCAAAGAAGAGGTACAAAGACTCTCTGAAAAAGTCTCTATCTACCTGCAACATCGACTATCGGCAGTGGTCATCCCTAGCCGCTGACCGAGGGTCCTGGCGACAAACAGTCCACCAATCAGTGTCCTCCTTTGAGAACAACCGTAGGGCTACTCTCGAAGAAAAGCGAAGAAGGAGGAAGAACCGTGTTGCCACAACACAAAACCCGGACTTGTCATTCCCCTGCAGCCGTTGTGGTCGATTGTGCCTGTCACGAATTGGCCTCTTCAGCCACCAGCGAGCTTGCGCCAGACGTGGACGTCAATGCCCCTAAATCTTCGTTTACGAAGCAAAGCCAAGAAGTTACCTTATGCACACAATTCCGACTGACGCACTCAGACCTGTGCGTCATTTGTATACTGAAGATAATGCCAATTTCTTATGTGCGAATTTGATGGCTGATATATTGTTCCTTTATTGCAGATCACATAAGCGTTGTTATTTATAGCATCAATACACAATTTGAAAAAAAAAATGTGTGAGTGTGCGTGTGTGTACGCACGTGTGTAAATTTGCACCTACAGTGCTTATCATAAAGGAAATTACAGTGTATGTCAAAATAGAAAAGCATTGCAACACAATGCGATGCGTCTCGACAACAGAACACGGTCGTCGGTAGATGGCGGCCTTACACTCAAAATGCTCAGCTACATTGTGTGTGCGAGACTGTATAGTGCGCCCAGTCGATTTTACAGGGACTTTTTTTCTTTGACTTTTTTTTTCTTCTCATTCTTCTTCTTCTACTTCTTCTTCTTTTTCTTCTTCTTCTTCTCCTCCTCCTTTTTCATTTTTCTTTTCATGAAAGTACCACTCAGACGGAGATATCTTCACTTCAATGAATTTTATCAAATTAAAGCGTAAATCCATAGCATGAATTAAAGCGTAAATCCTCCCACAAGCATAGGATCTACTTCTATGTGGTATACCTCCACACACAATTTTATTTATCCGTCATGAATGTACCCTTGAGAATGATTTCAATTGATTTTGTGCTATGTAAATGTTTTTTGTATATACTGAACTTAAAACTAATAATTTATGTGCTAGTTCACATTGTCATGGATGGATGTTGTGAACACAACACTATGATTTGTGTGGAAACTTGATAAATGAAATAAAAAGAAACTTAGAAAACAGAATGTATATCTGCTTTCCTGTCAGTCCAGTCAGTATCAGAACACTCACACATACACACGTGCTTTTTTCAGTAACATTTATTTTTGATTTCACATGATATAAATGGAACTTGCCAAATCACTTCGAATGTGTTAAAGGGTGTGTGCAGTTCTGGTCGAGGTGAGGATTTAGCTTTTAACGTTTTGCGAGATATTCAGAAACCACTCTATGAGATGTCAAAGAGCATGCAATTCTAAGTAGTATTAAAAGTTCATTTGATGAAAATCGGTTTTGAAATGGCTGAGATATCAAAAAACAAGGTGAAACAAAGAGATCCTAATAAAAGGCGTGGCCTGTCGCCTTTTATTATCATCACTTTTTTTAATATCTCAGCCACTGAAAACCAATTGAGTATATGAATATAAGAACGACCCAAGTCCAATTTTTGGCCAAATTTAGTTTGACATGGGAAATTGTAGCTTATGCATGGACTCATCTTGTGTGTAAATGATAAATCCTAATTACCCCCGGAAGTGCCTGAAATGAATGAGTTAAATCTTATATTAATGTAAGAATGAAGGACTTGGGTCATTCTTACATTCATATAATAGCGCCCTCTCTCATCCTTCTCCCATCTCTATAGCAGAATATCATGTATATGAATCAAAGAACGACCCAAGTCCACCACACAAAATGGCCTCTCCACAATTAATGTAAATGTTAATTGTCGTATTATAATATATGTTCTAATTTGTATATACAATGTTGCCTTCCCATCACAGTTAAATAAAATATTATTGGACAAATAAAAAAGATATGAAGTTTTTTTTAGTTTACTCGAAATGATCTTCCATGGACTTGGGTCGTTCTTATATTCATATACTCAATTTTCATCAAATAAACATTGAATCCTTCTTAAAATTACATGCTCTTTCATATTTCAAAAGATGTTTCTCATTATCTCACTTATTAATGTTCAAAACATGAATCCCCACCTTCACCAGTACTGTACAGCCCCTTTAACAAATTTAACAAAACAATAGATTTCTTTTTTGATACAAATAAATTAATGCCGATTCAAAAAACCAACCCAAAACCCTGTTATCGTGATCAAATGATAACGTATAATCAAACAGAGTAAACATACAACATTACTTTCATTGATAAAAGAGCACCTCTTTGCCAACCTGTACCAAAAGTATCACACCTATATAATTATAGGCGTACCTTTTCCTACTAGTCCCACAAATGTTCCTGTATATAATAATCATAATCACTTGCCTGAATATTATCATTGACAAAATACTCACCAATACTGCCAATTCTTCTCCTTACCTACATCATAAATCTCATATACTTCAAACATCCTCTATATATGGAGTCGATACCGTCATCAAATGTCACTACAACCCTCCTCCTGTTTCTACTGGTTCCGTCCTCCTGCGTTTAACCAATGTCGCAATATATATATATATATATATATATATACATATATATATATATATATATATTATATATGAAGAGCTTGCTTCCAAAAGGCGCTAAATCCATCAATTTTCAATGGATTTAGCGCCTTTTGGAAGCAATCTGTTCATATATAAAGATACACACATAAAATGGTTATGTATATGTACACTCACATACATATCTATATGAACATGTTGAGAATTCACGTATTGGCTGCACGAGGAAATGAAGAAATAAACTGGTAATGCATATTTTGGGCAATAAAGAATGAGTTCATTCGACTCGAATTTTCAGCGGCCTCCGCCTTCTTTTGTCAAGACTCCTGAAGAAGGCGGAAGCCGCTGAAAATTTGAGTCGAATGAGCTCATTCTTTATTGGCCAAATATGCATTACCAGTTTATTTCTTCATTTATATACATTATATATATAATTATGACCCTGCATCACAATACGCACAGAAAGTCGCCAGACACGAAATTTTAGTTAAGACCATATTCTAAAAGAGCAGACTTTAAGCTTTAAAATAATGTATAACTCAATTCAAACGGACTCTCCTAACCTATCTAAATATTGGAAAGAAAACACACACTCAGGAAAAGTGTGAACTGAGAAAAGAGGCTCTGAAGTGCAGTGTCTGTTCAAGCGCTAAATCTGTACCAAGCCGTGCTGGCTGTGCAACGAATGGGACAAAAAAAAAAAAACCAGGATGTAAACCACCGGATTAACAACAATGAAGGGATTGTCAAATTAAACTGAAATTAAGAGTGCCGTATCAACAAATTCTGTTCATAATTGATGACAACTTTCAAAGCAGTAACATCATTCTTTTAAAAGTAATTTGAGTTTAAAGTGAAGAGTATGTTCAAGGTTTCTAAGAAATGAAAAGGTGATTCTAGAAAGACGCCTAATCACACTATTTTACCAAAAAAGTTCAAGATAAACTGCTCAAAAACACACTTTCCTGCCCATTTTATGATCCCAAATTTTAACATAATGTAGAAGAAGATTTGCTCCTTCAGAAAATATAAAAAAGTCAAGATCGGTTAGGTTGACCCATTTCACCTATTTTCAGTCTCCACACAAAATCAGTGTGTGCGACTTTTTGTTCGTTTTGTGGTGCACGGTCACAATATATATATATATATATATACATATATATAAGACAGAGATAGATAGATGACGAAGATCTGAGGTCAAAAGCTTCTACCAACAGCCGGCATCGTGCGACATCTATACTGTCTTCTTTGTCTCAATTTTATATATAATGGGCCTATCATAGCAATAACTTGATATAGTATCGTTAATAATGAACAATAGAGCACCGAAAACTCAACTGCTATATCAACAGCATCTCACGTATCGGGTAAGGGGACCGTAATGCAGCAACAGACAATCTTGAGATTCATTTCAAACGGACTCACATCCTGTATTCAAGAAAAGATCAAAACTCAATGGGAACATTTTTCCAAATTCTGACATATGATTTCAGCTGTGAGCGTGTTCCTTAATATCCACACTTTTTCAGCGAACCACAAAGAAATAACTGATACTGGAGGGAAATGGCATACATGTCTATAAGGGTACAGGCTATTAGCGACTGAACAGTAATACTATGTACTGGAATTTGGTTATTTTTTTTTGTCTATATATTAGTTGTGGCAAAGAAATGGTAATAATTTTCGTTTTCCCCTCCGAATAAGAGTACATCGGACGTTAACTTTGTTTTTATATATAATTATACAAATGAGATGTTGAATATAACTGGATTAATTGAAAGAAAATATTGTTCGTCTTTGCAAGGTGTATTTACAAACTTTGATGCAACTCTTGAGTAAGCGAACGTCAATATGCTGTTTATGGACTGAAGAGAATGGATTGTCTTATGTGGGTTCAGAAATTACATACACTACGGAAAATGAATTATTTGGCTTTATTGTTACCAGCAATTCGGTATTGAATTGTATTCCACGGTTGTAAGAAAGGAAATTAATGACTGTAAATTAAGAAGAAGAAGAAGAAGAAGAAGAAGAAGAAGAAGAATACCTAGGTTTTTTTCCATGTAAAGATAAAATTAGGGAATATCGTAATAATTGACTTTTTTTGCAAGAAATAATTAAATGCTATAACTGCTTCAGAAAAATCGTGTCTTTTGGACACCTGTTTTCTTATATGTGATGTTCTGAAGTTCTGAGTCACGACAGTGCATTGCCTCTTTTTCTAAGTGTTAGAAGTATTTCGATGTATTATGTACTTCGATTGATATTGTCGTAGGTATGGAATATAATAGTAAAAATCCCTGTGGGGAAAAAACTTTAAAAGTGAATTTGTTTTGTTTGTTTGCTTGTTTGTTTGTTTGTTTGTTCATCTGTCAAGATGGCTTGATAGCCCTAGGTGCAAGCATGTGTGTACAAGCGTTCTTGTCTCCACGTTGCGTGGTAGTCAGATGAGGATTTAGCGAGGTTTTGCAATGATTTCGTACGGTGTCGGCAAAAGAGTCGTGAGGCGATGTCCGTAGTTTGGTTCGATTCCGTCGGGGATACAGAAGGACAAGTGTTTCACTAGGGTCACCACGAAGATGAAGAACTCCATCCTGGCCAGTTGTTCGCCTACACACACTCGACGGCCTTCAATGAGATGAGTAAACAATAAAAGCACCAAAAATAGTAATAACAAATCATGATATATTGTAATAGAAAAAAAGCTAGATATGTTTTAACTGTCAGATTCAAAATATACTGTGCTTAATTATTTCATTTAATCGTCTTTGTGTTTTATTTGTGTAGCAAAATAAATTTAGAAATAAAATAACTTAAATCAATCAATCAATCAATCAATCAATCGATCAATCAATCAATCAAATAGGCCTATATGTATGAGGAGTGAATGACTGCATCTATATTAGTAGAACACACTAGTAAAGTTTGAGGAAAGTTTGACAATCCATTCAAAAGTAACTAATAAGGATTTATAAAGTTTAGGTGCCACCAGTCCTGCGTGAGAAGTCTACGACAGTTCGCGACAAAACTGCAGGACAACGATGAAAAAAAGAAATGTAAAGAAAGTATATAAAAAGATAAACATTTCATTTCTTTCAAATGAAAAGTAAACATTTCCTGACTTATTACTGACAGATTCTGAGAGCAACATTATTCCCCTTGCTTTTTGAAAGGGATAAGTGCTCTTTCATTAAGCTTGAAAAGACAAAATATGTTGAATTCTTTGTATGTAATGGAGAGGAGGGTAGGCTTGTGAAATACTGACGCTATGATGCGGGCAGCAAGAGGGATCAGTTAAATTTGGGATGTTGTGTAGTAACCCACTGTCTTGTGAAAACACGAGAACCTTTGAAAATTCTTCAACTTTCTTATCTTCAGACCACTTCGAAAAGAAATCTTGCACCCTTCTTCTTGTTTCCTCTTCATTATCTTACAAGTGAGTTTGGCAAAACAGACAAATTGCACGTTGAATGTTGCACATATCTTGTTGAAAGATTGACAGACCGTTCGGTCGTTACCTCTCACATAAGTTTCTATCATAAAAAGATGTAAATTCAGAGAAAGCTTCATGCAATTCTGCAAATACAACATTATCAGAAATCAGCAACATCATTTCATTTTATGTGTTTGTTTATGTCTATTCTGTCCATTACTGTCTAAGAACTGTTCTGCAGGTTAATTAAACTGATTAATTTGTATTCTGTTCTCTTAATCTCTTCTATTTGTTCTTTTGTCTTTTGTCTAGCGAGTTTACATTTTGATTGGCAATCATCGTGTCGCTCCAGAATATATCATGCTTACCGGCCCCAAAAGGCATATATGCTTTGTTCTTCACGAACTCGGTCCCGTCGGCATTCAGAAACCTCTCGGGTCGGAACACTTCCGGGTCACCCCAGATTTTGGGGTCACTGTGTATGGCGAGTATGTTCATCATGATTGTGGATCCCCGCGGGATGACGTAGTCCCGAACCCTGACATCTTCCGTGGTTACGTGAGGCACCCCAAGCGGTAGGATCGGACGAAAGCGAAGAACCTCGGTGGTAAAAGCGAGAGTGTACGGCATCTTTTGAAGATTAGTACCAATTACTATTCCCTCAGAATCTTCTATCTTCTGAATTTCGAGCAAGATCTGTGAATGTTGAAAGGTGTTAGACTAAATGCAGTGTTTATACGATGTTTATACGATTGCATTATACACTGAAAGGAGCCATCAGAATATGTAGCAATCAAAATCAATCACTCGATGACAGCATTTATACCAATAAAGGCGATAGACTATGATATATGCCAGTGTTAGATATCAGTCAGATCGTGTCTATTTGCCTACAATGATAACGATTGATGATCGGGAAAACTTGTTAATTTTAAGACTTGGTTTGTCTCAACCTGCTAGAACTTGTTTGTCATAATCTCTTCGAATTGTGAATTTTCTTCAGTTTTGTCTCCCTGTACAATTAAAATTTGTAAGATCGCAATTGCTGATCTGTAGTTTAATAAATATGTCGGATCTTACAAATTTCATTTGTAGAGGGAGACAAAACTGAAGAACATTCACACCTAAACCTTTCCCTCTGCGTACAGTGTATTCTCTTTACTTCAAAGTGATTTCAGAAATATGATAGAAAAAAAAAATTTAAACCAAAGATTGATAAATATATGCGAGGAATCATTTATGCCGCCAGAGATAGATTAGTGTATAATTTTCTTATTCTTCCTTTTTGTCTCGCCCATCGGAGGTGAAGGCGAGACTAAGGGATCCGAATGGCGTCCGTCCGTCGTCCGTCCGTCGTCCGTCACAAATGTCAAAGTTGACCTGCAAGACTCTCTTATGATGCATAACTTGGCAACTGTTACAGCAATGGCAGCCACACTTGGGTGATAGAAGCACTAGGGGTATCTTCATGTTATGGTGTTGTCGGAGGTCATTGTGATAATGTCAACGATCATTTGAGGTCATATAAAAAGGGTGTGTACAGTTCTGGTTGAGGTGAGGATTTAGCTCTCAATGTTTTGCAAAAGATTCAGAAGCCACTCTATGAGATGTCAAAGAGCATGCAATTCCATGGGGTATCAAAAGTTTATTTGATGAAAATCGGTTTTGAAATGGCTGAGATATCGAAAAACAAGGTGAAACAAAGAGATCCTAATAAAGTTGTGGCATGTCGCCTTTTGTTATTATCACTTTTTTCGATATCTTAACCATTTGAAATCAATTTTCATCAAATAAACGTTGAACCCTTCATAAAATTACAGGCTCTTTCATATTTCATGAGAGGTTTCTCATTATCTCACTTAGGAATGTGCAAAACATGAATCCCCACCTCAACCAGTACTGTACAGTCCCTTTAAAGAGTATGTGCAAGACTCTCTTTTCTATGTTAAAGTTTACCTGCAAGACTCTCTTTTGACAAAAGTTGCTTGAATTGCAACCTAACTTGGGTCATAGATGCACTGGGGAAACCTTCATGTTATGGTGCCGTTGGAGGTCACGCAGGATAAGGTCCGTAAGAGGTCACATGATAAGGTCAAAGGTAATTTGAGGTCATACGTCAAAGTTTACTTGCAAGACTGTCACAGACAGGGGTCAACGAACTTTTAGGGCCCAAAGTTAAGTTTTTATGGCGCGTTTTGATTATGGCTGATAACTTTTGATCCCTTTGTCCCTTTGTGACCAAACTTGGATGGTAGATGTCCCTTGGGGAGATGAAGGTCGTCACAAGGTCAAAGGTCACAGACAGGGGTCAACAAATTTTTAGGGCCCAATGTTAAGTTTTTTAAGGGCGCGTTTCAATTGTGGTTCAGAACTTTTGCTCCCTATGTCCGTTTGTGACCAAACTTGGACGGTGGATGTCCCTTGAGGAATTAAAGGTCATCGAAAGGTCAAAGGTCACAGAAAGGGGTCAACAAATTTTTAGGGCCCATTGTTAAGTTTTTCTGGCGCAGTATAATTTTCTGCGGGAGGACAAGGATTTGGGCAAGTTTCGCGTGCGTCTTAACTGCTGGACGTGTGCTACTTACGTTCAATTCACATTCTAGTCACGGGCAGGTTGCGTGAGAGTTGCCTGCGAGGTGCTACCGCTACGGCCCTTCTACTCATAACCTCAAGGTCCAGTCACACCTTTTCGGGCAAGCCTTGCTTGTGACATGAGGGAACAATTTTTTGCTACCTGGAGGTCCCCGCAAATATGGCCTGCACAAGGACAGTACCTTACACGTAGTAGCCCGTAGTCGCCCTCCCAAGTCCGATTTACAAGTTATGGCCTGCACAATGACAAGTGACAGGGTTACAGGGTGAGTCATGGAGACTGCCAGCAGAGGTCCACGCAGACGACATTCTACAAGCATAATACGGGTGTGTTACTGGCAAGGAACGGTGTTGATAATTAGAACATCTGTGTACCTGGTCAGTTCTGCAGGCGTGGAGCGAGATGTATGAGCAAATTGCGTGCATGTTGAGGGTCAGTTACTGCCATACTGCTCGTTAGGTGAGAGTTGGCTGCGGCCAGTATAATTCTCTAGGACATTCTATGGGACCCTCTGCCAAATAAATAGTCCTTTAGAGGAATTCCTTGAATTGACTAATTGTCAGCCCCCACGCGCCTTGTACGCCTGTCACACAGAATACCCGCAAGTACAACTTAAGTAGCACGCGTCCAGTAGGTAAAACGCATGCACGACTCGCCCAAATCCTTGTCTGCCCTCAGAAATTGTCCTGTATCCTGGAAAATCCCCACATGCAACAAGCCCGCGTAGCTTGCCCGGAAAGGGTGTGACAGAGCCTTGAAATATGCACAGTACGATCATAGATATCAGTCATCGATCACTGAGCAGATGCCGGGTGGGGAAACGAATGCGCAATAGTTCATAGTGCAAAAATGTAGAAAGTTTGTGTGTAAACTAAGCGTTTCCACAAGAAGTGGATGTGAATTTGATGCTTACTATTGTAAACAGATCTTAAGAGCCTGACAAAAACATTCCAGTAAAACCCAATGCCAACTGTGCGACCTGAGCCTGCTGTATGGAGCGCCAAGTGTCGCATGGCCTATTTCGCTACGAAATCAGTCATTTCGTGTCGACGAAATGACTGATTTCGTAGCGAAATAGGCCATGCGACACTTGGCGCTTCATACAGCTCGCACCAGCTCGCAGGCTCAGGTCGCAAAGCGGGCATTGGGCTTAACATTCCAAGAAGTGACTTCATAAGCGGCACAATACAAGTCACTTGGTTTAGTTCGTCTTTAGGAGAGTTATATGCGAACATCCGCAGGAAAAGTATTCAATAGCAGCCTAGGGCAGAGGAATGCTTTGTTTTGTGTTGCTATGGCTTTTTATGTGGGGGAGGGGGATAGGTGTCAGCTAGGGGTAGTGCTCGTGGTTCGGTCAAGTATCAATTCACCCTTCATCCTCCCTGAAGAATCTCAAGACGAACTTATCCTCGGAAAGTCGGGGTCATCCCATAAGATCGATACCCACGAGTCATAGAACCCACGAGTTCGACATTACAACATGGGGTTTAATTTGTCGATCTCGTGGGCCTTGTTTGCTTAATTGTCGAACTCACGGGCTGTATGACTCGTGGGCTGCATGACTTGTGGGAGTCAAACTTGCGATGTGCACCCGGAAAGTCACTTCTTTTCTCCCCCCCCCCCATTTTTATCGATTCCTCTCTCTCTCTCTCTATTTTAAAGAGGCAATAGTGTATGTGTGTGTGTGTGTATGTGTGTGTATGTGTGAGTGTAGGGGGGGGGGCGCAGGTGCAATATTCCCCACACCCAGAAAGTCAGGTTTTCCTCCTTTTCTTTTAAGTGCCGAGTGCGGGTGAGTGTGTGTGTGGGACGTGCCCCCGAACCACCCCCACCGTCCCGTGACCCATGGGCAGGGATAGACTTAACAGACTTACGTACATCATGATGGCAGGATATATCTTGATATTTTTGTGGTTAGACCAGATCAAGTGAGGTAACAATTTTTGAACATTTTCCCCACATTTCTTATTCTCTTTGTGAAATGTGTCTCATCATGTTCAAACTGACATCCAATCAGTAAAAGACAATTTGCACATTATTATCTAATTTCCTTTGACAACCAGTACTAACCTTTTCTTGACAGCTCGGTAAACCAGCCAAGAAAAGAATTGCCCATGTTATCGACATCGATGTTGTGTCGGTACCGGCCAAAAAAACGTCAAAAAGCGGCTTCCAAATGTGTTCCTTACTGGGAAGGGTCTTCTTGCTGTCCGCTGTTTGTTTTTTCTCCTCGGCAAGAAACATATCGACCAAATCTCGCAGGTAATCTCCATCGAATGTTTCTTCATGTTGCTTAATCTCCGTGTTGAGGAAATCTCGGACGTGCGTAACGGCACAGCGCTCTTTCTTCAATAAGAAGAGTGGCGCATCGGGGACCAATGCAATGTCACTTCCGAATATGGTGTTGATGCTGGAAATGACGTTTCCTACTTTTTCGTCGGAATACGCGAATCTACGTCCAACAGTGATTCGGGCGATGACATTGCAGACAGCACGGTTAACTAACCTTGCGGGGTTAAAGGAAAGACGATCTTTTGCTGCAAACTCTTGAACGAGCAGCGTCGCCTCTCCCTTGGTTTCATTGGCAATTACCTTTTTTCCCATCCCGAAGTGACGCAGAGCCGTCAGAACAAAGCGGCGAGTGTCAAACCAGACGTCGCCCTCGCAGAAAACTACGCCACCTACGACAAAGGAAGGAGACCGCCGTAAGTTTCTTCCGACTTGGGTGATTATTCGACATATGCGCGGTCGACTTACTCGGAGTTGACTGTACTTTATTGACAACAGATTCATGTCTATCCTCTCTACCTCATTAAGCCCCTTTCACACAATCATGACAATAGCGACTTGGATGGATGTTTAGTAATCCGCCATATTGCACCGATGATCGTAATTGCCGTCATACGTATCCGGGCACTTACCCCCTGGGCAACTACCCTCCGGATAACTACCACCCGGATAATTACCCCCCCAGGTCTATTCCCCCTTAGGGCAACTACCCCCCGGACAACTACCCTTCCTAGGGCAATCACCCTCCAGGGCCATTACCCCCTAGGACAACTACCACCCGGTCATCTACCCTCCTAGGGCAACTACCCCCAAGGGCAATTACCCTAGGACATCTACCCCCCGGATAACTACCCCCTGGGTAACTACCCCCTGGATGACTACCCCCCGGATAACTACCCCCCAGATAACTACCACCCGGATAACTACCCCCTGGATAATTACCCCCCGGATAACTACCCCCTGGATAACTACCCCCCGGAGAACTACCCCCTGGGTAACTACCCCCCCGGAGAACTACCCCCTGGGTAACTACCCCCCGGAGATCTACCCCCCGGATAACTACCCCCCGGATAACTACCCCCAGGATAACTACCACCCGGATAATTACTCCCCGGATAACTACCCCCAGGATAACTACCACCCGGATTACTACCCCCCCCCCCTTTAACCATACCCCGAACCCCCCCCCCCCCCCGCCCCCTCCTGATACTTACCTACTGGACAACCCTCCCTCCCCGCCCCCCGAAAGTTACCACCCGTCGTATATTTTTCCATAAGTTCATAACACCATATCAGAAGATGCACCTTTCTCTTACACTGTCCATCACTCTTTTGGCTTGTCGTTTATTTTCTACCGTTATAACACATGATAGACGATAAACATAAGAAAAAGGAGAGTTGATTTCACTGCAATTCATATTCCCTTAACATTAGCGAGGGACTCTTCGATATAAAGCCATAATTTTTTGATAGGATCCGGGCACGGTTTTTATGAAAGTTATCAGTCCTGACAAGCTGTCAGTTCCACACAATTACCAATCGTTGTAGGTCGATCAAAGCAGGTCCATGGTAACAAGTCAGTGACTCGAGCTTATCAATCAAGCAGAACCCATGGTTTTATTGAAATTATTAGAGACTAACAAGATATCATAACTGGCAACTTTTATCAAAAGGTGCCCTAATCTGTCCTGAGAGTAAGATTACAGCTTGTTTTACATACAAGTAGAATTGTGCTAGTTTTCAAATTAAATGTTCTCGACACTTTAAGAGGAAATCCAGTTTAAATATAAGTTAGTCTCATTAGAAAGAGTAAAATATTACGAGTTTAACGGTATTTCTTTTTTTTTTTTACAAAACACCCCTAGTTGTTAACGAAGTCTTTTGTCCTGCACCCTCTTTTTGAATAGATCTAGGGAGAGTTGTAGTTGACAGAATCCTTTTTTACATTATAGGGCTGCTCTGTTTTATCCCCGGCCATTTCAAGAGTATTTTTTTTTTTTCAAAAAATTGAATCCTTCTTGGAATAACATGCTCTTTAATATTTCGTAAGGGGTTTCTAATTATCTCACCCAAAAGATGTTTAAAACCTGAAGTTAGGTCTCGACCAAAAACAGACGATTATGAAAAATGTTGTTTTTTTTTCCAATTCAAATAGCAAACGTGTTCGAAAATAACAATGAGAGACGTAATTTTCTGGGGGAGAGTTATTGTAAGAGGGGTGATTGTTTGGAGGCCTAATTTTAATAAGGAGTAATTGTCAAGGGAGGTAATGCTCTGCAGTGATCATACCAAGGAGGTGACAATCTCTTCCCACATCCTTGATATACTAGTTGTTAATATGCCCAATAATGCAGTAGGGCAATTCTGAAATGAGCGTTAACGGTATAACAGTAAAATAGTTACAAAATTGATGAAACAATGCAAAGAAAGCAAATTAAGACAGAGACGAAGTACACAAATAAAGATACAGTGCACTCCCGTTACAACGAAACACGGTTATAACGAAATTTCGTTATAACGAAGCAAAACTTCTGGTCCCAAAATTATCGCCATAAAGTCTATGGTACAAAATTCGCTTATAACGAAGACGGTTATAACAAAATTTTCGTTATCACGAAGTCTTTTCTAAGCGCCACTGACAAAGAAAAACAAAAGAAATGCGCTCCGTTATAACGAAATGCGGATCGCATTCGAAAATAAGTAGCGGAACAAGCATTATTAAAGCGTCTCTGCATGAGCGAACGCATCATTGAATGTTCACTCCGTGTATCACGCAAAGTTTCCGAGGGGAACTTGCGTTGTTGTAATAAAATAATTTGAATTCAGATAAGGTTTGTTTCATTGTTCCGAAGTCCTTTAATACAAAACACACAGATTCTGATACAACTAAATGTCCGTTAGTTCGGAAATGAAAGAGGGTTTGTTATTAAGCACATTTTGGCGTTATTCCAAAGGTTCGTTAATTCGATAATAAAATATGGTCCTTATTCTTAGTGTTATACGGTTCGTTAGTCCGAAAATGATAGGAATTCAAAACGTTCGTTAATCGGAACATTACAAAAAGTATCGTTAATCCATGGTAGAAAAAGGAGAGTACACTAACAAAACTTAAGAATTGCAATCTTTATAATCGTCTTAAGATAAATAAATCTTCGAAATAACTAACCTTTCTCATTTTTTTTTTTTCATTAACAAAATTTCTTCGGAATAACGAACCTTATTTCATTTTCGGATGAAAAAGCCTTCGGAACAACGGACTTTCTGACTATAGTGAACCTTTTTCTTTTTTTGATTTATAAACATTCAGAATGACGAACCTCATTTCATTTTCAGATCAACGAACCTTCGGAAAATGAACAATATATTATTTTGATCTAAATTATGAACTTTCGGAATAATGATTCTGCGGAAATGCGAACCTTCACATAAACAAACCATCGGAATCCCGGGAATGGCGAAACTTCGGAATAAGGAGTCTTCGGAGTAACGTACTTTAGTAAGAAAATAACCTTTGGAATAGCGAACTGTAACCAAATCCTACACCGTCATTTTCTACACATGTGTGACAACACAAACAAGTTTATGCTCTTTTTAAAATGTAATATTTAAACGAAATTAAAAAGGTATTCTCCCATTTCACATAGCTTTCCAGCGTATGATGAGGATTCAACAAACAGAATTTTTTATGCGTGGTTTCCTTCTTTTCGTTATACATTGCATATTATATTTGTTCGGTTACAACGAAATTTCGTTAAAACAAAAAAAAAAACTGCCGGTCCTGAGCATTTCGTTTTAACGGGAGTGCACTGCACATGAACACACACGAGATAAATCCCTTGTAATGAGAGAAAGAGGAAAGGTGAGTTATGAATGACAGGAATAGACTACCTTCACGGTGGACAGAGAAAAGCGAGAGGGAAGAGGAAGATGATGGGTCAAAACCAGGGCACGTGAAGCATGAGATATAAGCTCCTCAAAATAAAGAAGTGTTACATGGAGTTGTGGTAAACGATAGACAATTGTGGTTAAAAAAATATTGCAAAAAGTTTAACTCATTCTGAAGAGTAACATTTCTTCAAAATGTCTTTAGTTCAATGGTAAAGGCATTCAAACTTAAAACTTCTTTTATACTATACTATCAAGAGAAATCCGAAATTTTGGAACAGTAAAAGAAAATACAGATTTAGCGAAAATAGTTTGGTTAAAGGCATTGACATTTACTGGATTACCGGGTAGGATATGAAGGGACAGCTTCGTTTTTTTATGAACATAGAGTCAAAATACAGAGGGAGAAATTAAGCTTTTACATAACTTGTCCTAAGTGCAAACGATACAAATCGTAAATCTTTAAGATGTTGTTTTCATAAAATGATGTCCTGGGGGTAATTTTCGTCTTGATAGTTATAGGGGAGGGGGAGTTGTAGGCTTGCTTATCCGGGGTAATCATCCATGGGAAGTTATCGGAGGGTGTAGTTATCGGGTGGAAGTTCTCTGGGGTCTAGTTATCGGAGGAGGGGGTAATTAACCTTGGGATAATTATCCTAGTGGTAATTATCGGGGGGGGGGGGGGTAGTTATCCGGAGGGTAATTATCCGGGGGGGGGGGGGTGATTATCCGGGGGGTAATTATCCGGGGGGTAATTATCCGAGGGGTAATTATCCGGGGGGTAGTTATCCGGGGGGTAGTTATCCTGGGGGTAGTTACCCAGGGGGTAGTTCTCCGGGGGGTAGTTACCCAGGGGGTAGTTCTCCGGGGGGTAGTTATCCAGGGGGTAGTTCTCCGGGGGTAGTTACCCAGGGGGTAGTTTTCCGGGGGGTAGTTATCCAGGGGGTAGTTATCCGAGGGGGTAGTTATCCAGGGGTAGTTATCCGAGGGGTAGTTATCCAGGGGGTAATTTTCCTAAGGGGGAATTGCCCTGGGGGGTGATTGCCCTAGGAGGGTAGTTGTCCGGGGGGTAGTTGTCCTAGGGGGTAATTACCCTGGAGGGTAATTGCCCTTGGAGGGTAGTTGTCCGGGGGGTAGTTGCCCTAGGGGGGAATTGTCCTGGGGGGTAATTATCCGGGTGGTAGTTATCCGGAGGGTGGTTTTCCAGGGGGTACTGTTCCTAGAACCGCCGTCATAAAATGCCTTGTATAATCTGCATACCGTGTAAAATTTCGAATATTCATTAATATCAGATTAACTTCGACGCTTTATATTTTCATGTCTGGGTTTTGTGTGTAGTGCCGGTAGATAGCAATTAAGGCCATGAGATCTACGCAAACGTTATCTACTCCATGTCTGAAGTTTGTGCCTACGTGTTCCTAGAACCATCTGTGGGTGTAGTATTGATTGCATAAATGATTGATGAGTGAGACATATTAAACTCCAGAAGATTCATTACAAAACATTTCGCGATTATTGTCATTTTGAAATGCCTTGCCCAACTACTTTGTTACGTTTCAAATCAATCAATGTCTCGTTTACATCGACGCTTTATACTTTCTTGTCTGGGTTTTGTGCTTGTGTTCCGGTAAGATTAATTTGTGAGTGTAATATTTGTGTACTGAGTAATGCTGCAGATATTCCACTCATCAAGCATGTGCCTAGTAAATTACATAAGGGCTTTTTACACTTGTAAAATTTTGCTTAGCCCCGGACCAACGGTGGGGCTAAGGGGGGGGGGGGGGGCCTTAGCCCCACCGTTGGTACGGGACTATCCTTAGCCCACTTTCTGTTTACACTCGTTTTTGCCAAAGTGGGCTAGCCCCACCGATAGTACGGTACTATCTGGCCCTGCAAAATAGCAGGGGTTAGCACCGCAATTGCGGTGCCAAGCAAGTGAGTGTAAACAGAACGAAAAAATAATCCTGGGCTAAGCGACGGAGACGAAGTCCGACCCTCACTGACCAATCAGAAACGAGGTAATCAAGTGCTGCCGGTGCGTGCGTGTACGTGTACAGTACACAGCGTAATTATGAATATTCATGTGGTTTGGAAAGTCCGGGGCTAAGAAATACGAGTGTAAAAAGGTCAGTTTTCTCCTTAGCCCCGGACAAGAGATAGTACGGGACTAATTGGCGAGTGTAAAAAGCTGAAAAAATTGGTACGGGACTAACGATAGTCCTGGGTCAGAGAAAGTCCGGGGTTAAGAAACACAAGTGTAAAAAGCCCTATAGGTATTTCGCATTTATTGTCATCAAATGCTTTGCCTACCAGGTAAAAGTTCAATTTAGATGATTGTCATATTTACGTCGATGCTTTCTACTTTCGTGCCTGCTCTTTGTGCTTGTGCGTCGGTAGATACATTTGTTTTTGGTATTAGTATCTATGTAGTGTGTGATGCTTTAGACGCATCAGGCTGATTCCAGCCCAGTAACATCCTATCTACAGGTTTTGTCCATACAAGATATAATAATTGAAAACAAATCTCCCTATGTAGCCATAGTTTCCGTTTCAGCCAAAGTTTAGATTTGGTTCCGACATCAAATCACATCAAGACAGTGTAAAGTATCAGCAGCAAATTATCAAAATATGAGACAATCGCTAAACAAAATTTGCACAAAAAGAAAGAAATTAAGAAATAGATAAATAATTTCCACAGAAACAGAAGGGATAGGTATTTCACACGTGTCACCTAATCATGACTTACTGCAGTCACAAAGCTATATACAGGCCTGTTTAAAACACAGTCAAACATATTTATAGCGGTCATCCAAGGGAAATGAAAAGAGAGATCGTTATAGACAGGTGGTCGCCACAGACAGGAGGTCCCTAAGGCAGGTTTGACTGTACATTCCTGCGCTATTACAAGTCCGTAACTTTTCTGCAATATAGAAATGTCCCTTCTCCACCCTATCCATGCTACCCCTCCGTCATAAGCAGCCCCTTCCTGTACTATTGCGTATATGTAATATTACTGGTGTGAAATGCATTTCTGTAAAGGCAAACTCCGACGTTATATCGATATACCAAGGGTATAGATAAACATACATTAGCTGAAAGTTAATGTGAATAGTTAACGGATAAGAGAAATGTACATTTATTCATAGATTCATAGATGATTGTACTACTTATAAAAGCATTCATGTATGTAAAACCCGTTGAGTGGAAACAAAACATTTCTTGAGGGTGATAGCTAGCTGCATTTCACCTGTAAAATTCCTTTTACAAAATTAATAGTCAATTGAAATGAAATGTAAAAACTGTCCCATGCCTGCCTTAAGACCCATGGATAGATGATGTGTCAAATGAAATAATTGCAGAATATAGTAAAAGATTGATTGATAGCCACGTATGCACAGATAGAGCGATTGAGTTATCTCCTATAGTACCTTTGGTATGGTCCATGATGTTTTTGAAGATCGGAAGCTTTGGGCGACCGGAAGTCAGGTTTGCTTGCTTGACCAGTACTTCGTCGACTAGAGATGGGCTTGAGACGAACACGAGTCTCTGACCTCCTTCATGCAGGAAAGCGATGTCTCCGTACCTTGTAAATTGGATTGATAAGAAGCAGCCACATCATGGTCAGTGAAGCGTCCCGCATGTCGAATAACTCGGTTTATCGGCAAATTTAATAATCTTTGCTTTCGGCGATAAACTAAGTTTATAGGTCGATAAATCGAGTTTGTCGATAAATCGAGTTTTTCGATTTATGGGACACTTGGCCTGTCATAGACATATTAAACCTTATAGGATCGAGTTCTATTCGCATTCAATGTAATGCGTCATAGAAATAAAAGAAAGAAAATGATCTATGCCAACTTTTACGCTAATCTAATACCCTGTACTTACTTTTTTTGACTTTTCATTTGGGCACGAGTGTTATTTGTCTCATGCTGTGACCGAAGACACAGTCGCCATGATTTCGCTCATGGCTGCTTAAAGCAATAATGTGTTCGTATATCCATCTTCTATAGCACTGTACGTCTGCTCGTTCCTGAATATTAAAAAATTACTCAAAGGCTTGTGTATTCATATGAGTGTGCGTTGTGTGCGTACATGTGTATGTATAAAGCAACGTCGTGTATGTGTCTTTTTTTTTAAGTTCTAGATTATGTTAATGTACTCAATCTACTTTACATAATTGCCATTTCTTTTATGAAGGAATAAAGGTTTGGGATTTAAGAAAAAAAAGATATCAGTGAAGCGTAAAAACTTACTCTTTGTTAATACTCATGATCCGTTGCAGGAAATTTTGAAAGGAGAAAAGTCGGCCGATAAAGTGGAAAGGGGACGGCTTTCTGCAGGGCCCTGGCGGGAGTTTGTCGGTAACATGGACCCAGAATGTTCGTATGTACCACGTGATTGCTAGAGCAGCAACCGCTGCCAGGAGGGCGCCCTCCTTGAAAGATGATAAGATATCGGGAAGCGCCATTTTCCGTTGATGACGATGTGCCGTGTGCTGACCTGGATTTCTGCAGGGCAGAGATAATGTCGTGTTGTTTTATTGGACATTTTCTTTTCTTCATTAATACAACCAAATCATCTATGCTGAGCAGTGAAACGAAATGAAATTCATGCTGTTGAAAACATTTCAAGTAGTGATTGAAAATAGATGAAACGTGAAATGGGTCAATATCTGCTGAAGAAAAAGAAAATTAGAGAAAGAATAAAATATAAGCCTACAAAAAGCTGAGCCCTTTCATTTGTTTGAGAGTAACAACTCTACAAACCATTATCCCAACCTATTCAGAATGGTGTTTGCTGACAATGCCATGGATACGCATGGCGGTCAGTGCATTATCTACTAATTTAGTCTGGCGGGCATTCTAAAACCTTCAGCTATCATCACCAATTATACGACAAATGAAACTTATAATTGCGTGTTATTGAATATGAACAATGTCCGTACAGTGATACGTTATATTTACTTGTACTTAAAAACAACTTCTGTTTACGATATGCTTAAGATCAAAGTATCATATGCATACATATGCATATATACATTGTATATGTATGTATAACATATAATTATGTATGTATATTATAGATAATAGATATATATTTGATTATATACATGTATATATATATAAAATATGTATATATATATTCAATAATATATAATTATATATAATATATGCATATATATAATTTTCAAATACTGTAAGGGTACGTGTTGTATCACCCCTAAATGTAATATCAACGCTTAATGTAATATCGACCCTAAATGTAATAACAACCCTAAATGTAATACATGTCAACCCTAAATGTAATATCGACCCTAAATGTAATACATGTCAACCCTAAATGTAATATCGACCCTAAATGTAATACTTTTTAACCCTAAATGTAATATCGACCCTAAATGTAATACATGTCAACCCTAAATGTAATATCGACCCTAAATGTAATACTTTTTAACCCTAAATGTAATATCGACCCTAAATGTAATACACCTTAACCCTAAATGTAATAACAACCCTAAATGTAAACACATTTTAACGCTAAATGTAATAATCGAGTCAACCCTAAATGTAATACATTTCAACCCTAAATGTAATAACCGGAGACAACCCTAAATGTAATATCGACCCTAAATGTAATACATGTCAACCCTAAATGTAATATCGACCCTAAATGTAATACTTTTTAACACTAAATGTAATATCGACCCTAAATGTAATACACCTTAACCCTAAATGTAATAACAACCCTAAATGTAATACATGTCAACCCTAAATGTAATATCGACCCTATAAAATGCATTACATGTCAACGCTAAATGTAACATCGACCCTAAATGTAATACATCTTAACGCTAAATGTAATAACAACCCTAAATGTAATACATTTTAACGCTAAATGTAATAACAATCCTAAATGTAATTCATGTCAACCCTATAAATGTGATACATCTTGACGCTTAATGTAATTACCACCCTAAATGTAAAAACCTCATTATAGAGAGTGTAACCAACGCAGAATATCGGGCAAAAGGTCAGGGGTATATGAAGGGGATATGACGCAACTTTTTACAGCACTCTTGAAAGAACAGCAATAGTTGCTTAGATTTGTTTTTGTTGTTTACCCAGGTAAAGATCACATAGTCTTATTAATTCCTTTGTTTGCTGCAAAGTTAATTAGGTACATTTGACATAGTTTTTCTTTTTAATCTATACCTTTATCATACAATCACATAAACATTTTGTATTCCAATCTTCATTCAGTGTTCATGTTAGTTTAAAGTTTTGATGAAAAAGAAAAACAAATGGGCAAAATTCTCTGCAAGGAAATTCTGAATATAAATAATATTGCAAGAAAAAGAAATATACCTACTCATGAAACGGGATGATAGAGCGAGTAGATTGAGAAAATTAGAAATTAGAAAGATTTAGAAAGATTTCGCAAATTCTTTACGAACCATCATTATCTGATATGTAATGTTTCAATGACGAAATAGCTGTCACACATTGACATGGCAGCAAATCACTGTCCGAAATATTAGCCTCATGACATTGTTCACCGGTACTTCTGGTAATCAGTACTATACTTAGTGACACGAAACTGGACAATTTGCGTCAGTGGGAGGGTACACGAAATCGAATTTAAAAATGCAGTAAAGCAAATCGAAATCGATGGTTCTATTTTCTAATTCATCTTCTCGAGCTCATCCATTCTGTATATTGACTTTTCTATGCATATGTAATGTATGAGTAAGGCAATCCTGACTTAAATTTTGCCCATTTTTTTCTTTTTCAACAAAACCTTAAGCAATACATGAACACTGAATAAGATTGGAATACAAAATGTTTATGTGATTGTATGATAGTATTAAGAAAACTATGTCAAATGGACCTAATTAACTTTGCAGCAAACAAAGATTAATATGACTAGTGTGATCTTTTACCTGGGTAAACAACAAAACAAAGTCTAAGCAACTATTGCTGTTCTTTCAAGAGTGCGAGAGAAAATTTGCGTCATAATATCTCCTTCAGTATACCCCCTGACCTTTTGCCCGATATTCTGCGTTGCTTACACTCTCTATAATCAGGTGTATTTACATTTAGGTCGTAATTACATTAAGCGTCAGAATGTATCTCTATTTATAGGGTTGACTATGAATTACATTAAGTATTTTTATTATCATTTAGCGTTAAAACGTATACATTTAGGGTTGTTATTACATTTAGCGTTAAGATGTATTACATTTAGGGTCGATGTTACATTTAGCGTTGACATGTATTACATTTAGGGTCGATATTACATTTAGGGTTGAAATGTATTACATTTAGGGTTGTTATTACATTTAGGGTTAAGGTGTATTACATTTAGGGGTCGATATTACATTTAGGGTTAAGATGTATTACATTTAGGGTCGATATTACATTTAGGGTTAAAAAGTATTACATTTAGGGTCGATATTACATTTAGGGTTAAAGAATATTACATTTAGAGTCGATATTACATTTAGGGTTAAAAAGTATTACATTTAGGGTCGATATTACATTTAGGGTTGACATGTATTACATTTAGAGTCGATATTACATTTAGGGTTGACATGTATTACATTTAGGGTTGTCTCCGGTTATTACATTTAGGGTTAAAATGTATTACATTTAGGGTTGACTCGATTATTACATTTAGCGTTAAAATGTATTACATTTAGGGTTGTTATTACATTTAGGGTTAAGGTGTATTACATTTAGGGTCGATATTACATTTAGCGTTGATATTACATTTAGGGGTGATACACGTGTTTAGATTAATTTTGGGTGTATATGTTCTTAGCATATTGTGGGGTTGTTTTTTTTTTCTATTCGAGTATCAACGTTTTACTTAGCTTCGCTTCCCATTATATCACTCCTTTCCATCGTTTTATTTATTCATCGTTTCAATTGCAAAGTGCTTATTGCTTTCCCGTTTTATCCTTACATATATTATCCATACATGTATCATATCTTAAGACTTTCTTTTTTTCAAATTGCTCAACAATATTTGAATTAACAAATGCGTACTTCGTATCATGCATTACTTTTTTTGTTTGATGGGAAAAAAATATTGAATTGAATGTACTGTTACTGATTCAAAACAACTCGCAAGCACACTGGAATGTCTTTTATGAGTTAACAATAAAATGTGACCATGCTCATTACAATAAATAAAGAAGTCTCCGTGCAGGTATTTCAGTGGCGAAGGAGAGCAACAGTTTCAATATAATGTTATGCATCTACTCAAAATTGGATATTTGAAATACATGATTGAATATGAGGCATGTGTGGATGACAATAATCTAGTTGTACTAAGTCACTCTTAACTGTGTGCTTATAGTGCAAATGAAAACTTATTGGTAATCATTGCCAAGGAAATTTCTAACTTTATAAAATCTATTGAAAACCAAAGGATTCTAAAGTAGGAGCTTTGTAGTTCAACCAAACAAAAACAAACAAAACGGCCCCACACACACACACAAACAATAACAAAAACCCTCCGATCATTTTTTTTTCACTATAGAGATATGAGGAGACAAGGTGGTCCGTTTTACACCACCACTTTCCCCTTATACCTGCCAAGTTTGGTAAAAATCTTTCATGGGGTTTAAGGAAAAGGCTGAAAATGTAAAACGGATGACGCACGATGCACGACGGACGCCGACCGATAGCAATGGCTAACTTGAGCCTTCGGCTTAGGTGAGCTAAAAAGCGAGAAAAGTTATGGCACCTTACCGTGGGATGTTATTTCTCTGTAGACAGAGCATGTGTGTGATACAGCTTTTGGTAGTGCTTTAAATTAGATGGTATAAACATTCGAATAGTTTACAGCGTGACGGTGGTAAATTCGATAACATTTTTTTTTAATACAAGTATGACATCAAGGTGAAGTGCGAGGAGGAGGAAAAGAGAAAGAAAATATCTAGTTGCAAGACACTGTTTAATTTATACGCACATAATTATCCAATTTGGAAATGTCAACAAATAAACACGGCAAATACAGGCTTGTTGCCCAAGGAAAACTAAGAAAAATATCTGAAATACTTACAAATTGTTCTCCAAGGACTACGGAGCTGCCACCTGCTAAACTGCGGCTACCTTTCAGCAGTTCTGACTTTAATAGCAAATGATGCACAAATCTACTGGGTAGAGGCGTACGTTCAAACCCCCAGTGCACCCTGTCCAGTGGTATTGCATACTGTGAGAAAATTAATCAGCTATGATTTTGCTGCGGTTGATTTGTTCACATCATTGAATGATAGGGATAGTGTCAGGGTCACCGTATGGTACCTTGGCAGATCATCATTGCTCACCCACTTAAATATAGGACTCAAACAGAGTGACTGTGGCTCACAAGGTACACGGCAATTGAAGTTTACTCATAATAATCAACATACACACACACACACACACACACACACACACTTTTGTTTTTGTTTTTCAACAATGTTTATTCTGTTCCATTCAAAGTAATAGAAAAAAATAACAATTTTCATTTGCTACAATTGAAATGACGAAAATATACATTTGTGATCATAATAGCAAATTTGCTATTGCTGTACATAATGACATAACAAAAATTACATTTTCATGAACAATTATCAATTTACATACAGTCACTTCCCCTATGCTCTCAAAAAAAAAATGCTTAAATTTAACAGTGATAATTCAATTCTTCTAGCATCAATCTTAATAATCATCCAAATGAATTATGCAGCAAAATTATACAGTAATGAATAATGGAACCATATTATTTATCAACCAATACCCGCCCACCTACTAACTCATATCCCTTCCTGAGTCCCTATGACCACCCCCACCAGTTCCCTCCCTTCCTGTTTCCTCCCCCACCCCTATCTGTACACATGCAACACACAAACACACACAAACACACCCATACACACACACACACATACACATGCACCTAATTTGGTTAACTGCTCTTGCCTCAGTACACATCACAATATAGTAAATATAGTTATATAATCAGCCCGCCAACAGGCTGACAGGAACGCATGGGAAACATGCACACACACACACACACACACACACACAAACACGCATGCGCAAGTACACACACATGTGCACGATTTTGATACGAGGGTGTCTAAAAGTGTTGGTGTGAAAAGGTCAATACAAGTATTGCATTGTGGGTCTCTTTTAAAGGGTGTTACGAAATGCTTTATACGGTCCGGTATTCTGAAGGTTCGTTAATCCGAAAATGAAATAAAGGTCTGTTATTCCGAAGGCTCGTTTATTGGAAAATTATAAAAGATTCGTCATTCCGACAGTTCGTTAATCAGAAACTGAAATAAGGTTCGTAAGTCCGAAGACTCGGTAGTACGCAACTTCTTTTCATTTTCGGATAAACGAACCTTATTTCATATTTCGGATTAACGATCATTTTAGGTACACCACGTAGGAAATTATTGTTTTCAGATTAACGCACCTTCGGAATAACGAAATTTATTTTATTTTCAGATTAACTCACCTTCGGAATAACGAAACTTATTTCATTTTCAGATTAACGAACCTTCGGAATAGCGAATCTCACCCTACGAGGTTCTCGGGTTGCCCTATATTGAATAGGTATCACAGGAATCCCGCCTCTGTCATGTCTGTTTAGTGAAGGTATGTCAGCCAGGGAAACTCTCGATTCCCCGGAAGAGGCCGTTATCTTGAAAGTATATGGAGATAGAGCGTGGCTTTACGTAATCGCCGAGAATTCCCATGCTGGGCGAGACTGTACAAAGTGAATAATGATAATGATAATGAATAACATCTAAATAGCGCTTAATACTGATGTTTCTAAGCGCATCAATCCGGGAAAAAAATTATGTCATAAAAGTAAAATACAGTATTATGTACATATTATAATATAACGACAGTAACAACAACAACAACAGAATTAAGGTTGAGTAAACAGATAAGTTTTCAACAGTAATTTGAACCTATCAACATTTTTAGCATTACGATAATAAAGAGGGAGTTTATTCCAAAGAAATTGGGAAATAAGAGAAACAACAGAATGGCGATGACTTTCCCATCTCTGACATATAAATGGAAAAGAAATTCTATAAAGAAGTCAACATGGAGGCGCATTTTTATACGCACATACATGAAAGAAAATAAAATTTCTCGTCTATACTCGACGAAAGAAAATGCGCTGCCATGTTGGCTTCGTGCTATTCATGAAAGAAGATACATTAGTTTTCAAATGTGACCCTGCACCACAAAACAGACAAAAAGTCGCCAGACATGAATTTTTAGTTAAGACCATATTCTAAAAGAGGAGACTTTAAGCTTTAAAATGATATCTAACTCAAATCAAATGGACTCTCCTAACTTATCTAAATATTGGAAAGAAAGCACAAACTTAGGAAAAGTGTGATCTGAGAAAAGAGGCTCTGAAGTACAGTGTCTATTCATGCGCTTAATCTTCACCAAACCGTGCTGGCTGTGCGATGAATTGGACAAAAAACAGGAAATAAACCACCCGAGTAACAACAATAAAGGGATTATCAGATTAAACTGAAATTAGGCATGCCTCATTAACACATTCTCTCCATAATCAAAGCCAACTTTCAAAGCAGTAGCACAATCATTTCAAAAGTTATTAGAGTTGAAATTGAAGAGTGTATACAAGGTTTTTCAGAAATGAAAAAGGGACTCTAAAGACACACCTAATCACACTATTCTACCAAAAATGTTCGAGATAAACTAAAAAAAAAACACACACTTATCCGCCCTTTTTATGACCTCAAATTTTAGCATAATGTAAAAGAAGACTTGCTCTTTCAGAAAATATGAAAAAGTCAAGATCGGCTCGGTTGACCCATTTCACTTATTTTCAGTCCTCACGCAAAATCAGTGTGTGCGACCTTTTTGTTCGTTTTGTGATGCACGGTCACAAATAATAGCAAGGTTAGCCTTCCTCTCGGAAAGTCGAGTTTCCCTGACGGCACATTGCAAACTTTTTCATACATTTTGAAATCAAGCATTACGCTCAGACATCATATCTCTTTCTATCTATTAAAACACTACGTTCTAAATGAGTATCTTTTACAGGAGAGCAAATATACAAAAGACGACGTATAAATTATGTGTAAGACCTGTTTTCCCAGGTATGACGATCGAACAACCGAGGTCTTATTTGGAAAAGAAATTATTCTCTTTCTGTCCACGTTTATTAGTACTTAGTAAGTAATATAATATAGTGTACTGTGGTATTGATTACCTGACATCTTTTTCAAACTCATACACTGCCATTCAGAAACATTGGTCATCATTACTTAACTCTCTACATACCACAGTAATTCCTTGTCCTTACGTATGTGTTAATTTGAAATTTGTGCACATTAGACTCGTTGGCAGAGAAAGGGTTAAAGAAAAAGTACAGTATTCCAATAATTATACCTATTTTGTGTGGCGTGTTCAAATCCAAGGTGTATAAGCCCGGGAAAACTCATGGTTGTATAGCATCCGAGGTTGGAATTAAAATGTCCATATCATTATAGAAGGATGTGAAAATGGCAATAGGAAGGTAACAGTATCCTGGTATAGGAAAATTCTGCGGGCAACTGTCACATCTGGGAGTCATTTCATGAAGCGTTTTGGTCGGATATTTTTCTGACAAACTGTTATAAGATAGCGAAATATAAGTGCATTTGATTGGCTGAATTCAAATTAAGTATTTTGTCCGACAAGCTTGTCGGATAAAACGCTTCATGAAATGCCCCGTGGTGTAGTGTAGTTGTCACCCCATCTTCCCTCCCCATTGTAGACATGCGACATGAGACATGTTATTCGGAGGCAAAGCTTTAGGAAGAATAGTCAAGCCAGGATTCTTTGCTCTTGCGTCTCAGTATGAGGAAGAGTACCTTCTTTACGGTCTCAGGCAAATTGGAATACTTTTGAATCATTTTTTTAGTGGAAAAATGAGCAAAGAAAATGGGACTACAACGGGATTCGAACCCCAGATATTGAGATGCTTGCCCGGTGCTCTACCTGCTGAGCTATTGAAAGCCCTAGCACAGAGCCCGTCCCAGAAACCCTTAATTCTCAACGCGCGTGTGGTCAGAAGCTATAGCAGTGTGTGGTACGCACATACTTAAAGGCATAATTTACCATTTGCAGATGAAACAAAAATCCAACTTTAGTGCTTCAAAATAGTTCTGAAATGTGCGTTAGGGATAGAAACAACCAATGTTAAGATTTGAATCAGTATAATTAGTGTTAAGTATTGTTAAATATACAAAATGTGAACAATAGTTATAATAAAATTGTTTCTAGACTAAACCGTCTACAGTTATGGTTTAAAGTGATAGTACAGTATTGGTAGAGATGAGAATTGGGCTTTTAACTTTTTGCGAGATACCAAGAAAACACTTATGATATAGTACAGAGCATACCATTTTAAGAGGAATTCAAAGTTTATTTGATGAAAATCGGGTTTGGAATGACTGAAACATCCAAAAACAAAGTAAAACAAAGCGATCGCAATGAAGTGTGGGTCCCACACTTTATTTGAATCGCTCTTTTTTTGATATCTCAGCCATTTCAAAACCAATTTTCATCAAATAAACTTTGAATTCCTTATAGAATTACATGCTCTTTCATATTTCATATGAGGTTTATCATTATCTCACCAAAAAAAGTTAGAAACCTGAAATTAGGTCTCATCCAAAACTGTACGATCCCTTTAATGAGAAACACAGTGGTATCTCCCTATCTTTCAGGTTTTATCTGACCTACATATATGCATCAAATGTAATAACTCAGAAACTTTTAAAATCACTGTTCCCAAAGGTAAACTGTGCCTTTAAACCTGACATAAACCCGAAGGATAATTCAACTTGGGGATAACTGTGAGCGATCACCAAAGTGATGCAGCTTTTTGAGTATGTAACAAACGCAAACAGAGGGAAACTGACCAGAAATGAATATAGTTCATTAGTGGAAAAATGAGCAAAGAAAATGGTATTCTTTGTGTGTGTGTGTGTGTGTGTGTGTGTGTGCGGACTTGGTAGCATATTTGGTGTAGATGATGTCCCCTCAAGTTTTTTAGACACGAGTTTAATGTTGGTTCACGCAAAATCATTACCAAAGGTGGACGGATTATGGTGATTGGTACACTTCGCCCCCCCCCCCCCACATACATTCATTTTCTGCATATGGATTTCATTCACCACTGAAAATAATGCCAATTTCTTATGTGCGAATCTGATGGCTGCTATATTGTTCCTTTATTGCAGATCACATAAGCGTTGTTATTTATAGCATCAATACACAATTTGAAAAAAAAAAGTTTCTTTGTGTTATAAAATTTCTTATAATGACATGAACAACTGACCCACCCCCCCCCCCCCATGAAAAACGCAGTATCTGTGATGTAACTACATTGCAGATACTGCGTTTTTCCGGAGGGGGGGGGGGGGGGCTGTTTGCCTGCAGTATCAATGATACACACATACACACAAACACTATACACAAACATTGAATAACATACAGTTGTTGCATGTTTATGTGTGTGAGTTATTAACAAATATGCATACTGTTACAGTATACATTTTTACAGTTATATGCGTGTAAGTGTGTGTGAGTGTGAGTGTGTTTACGCACGTGTGTAAATTTGCACCCATTGTGCTTACATGTCAAAATAGAAAAGCAATGCAACACAATACGATGCGTCTCGACAACAGAACACCGTTGTCGGTAGACAGCGCCCTTAAACTCAATATGCTCGGTTACATTGTGTGAAATTACAGCGCGAGACTGCAGGATAGTGCACCCATTATTTATTTTTTCTGCTTCTCCTTTTTCTTCTTCCTCTACTTCTTCTTTTTCTTGTTCTCCTCCTCCTCCTTCATTTTTTTTTCATGAAAGTAGCACGCAGACGGAGAAATCTTCCCTTCAATGAATTTTATCAAATTAAAGCGTAAATCCATAGCATAAATTAAAGCGTAAATCCTCCCACAAGCGTCTGCTTCTATGTAGGTTCCCTCCACACACAATTTTATTTATCCGTCATGAATGTACCCTTGAGAATTATTTCAATTGATTTTGTGCTATGTAAATGCTTTTTGTATATACTGAACTTAAAACTAATAATTTATGTGCTACTTCACATTGTCATGGATGGATGTTGTGAACACAACACTATGATTTGTGTGGAAATGAATTGAAACTTAGAGAAGAGAATCTATATCTGCCCCTCATGTCAGGGCAGTCAGTATCAGAGGAAACTCACACATACACACGTGCTTTTTTTTCAGCAACATTTATTTTTGATTCCATATCATATGAATGGAATTTACCAAATCACTTTGTGATGTATTAACAAATTTAACAAAACAATATATTTCTTTCTTTTTAATACGAATAAACTAATGCCGATTTACAAAAGAAACCCCAAATCCTGAAAATATTTCACATCATTTTGATAGTAAGTTATCGTGATCAAATGATAACATTATAATCAGAGTAAACATATAACATTACTTTCATTGATAAAAGAGCACCTCTCTGCATGCCAACCTGTACCAAAAATATCACACCTATATAGGCATACCTTTTCCCACTAGTCCCACATATGTTCCTGTATATAATGATAATCATAATTACTTGCCTGAATATCATCATTGACAAAATACTCACCAATATTGCCAATTCTTCTCCTTACCTATATCATAAATCTCATAAAAACTATACTTCAAACATCCTATATGGAGTCGATACCATCATCAATTGCCACTACAACCCTCCTCCTGTTTCTATTGGTTCCGTCCTCCTGCGTTTAACCAATGTCACAATATATATATATAATATATTATATATATGGGTATATATGTACATATGTATATATATATATATATATATATATATATATAATATTATATATATATAAATATATATATATATATATATATATATATATATATATATATATAGAGAGAGAGAGAGAGAGAGAGAGAGAGAGGGGGGGGGGGGGGGGGGGGGGGGAGATGACGAAGACCTGAGGTCAAAAGCTTCTACCAATAGCCGGCATCGTGCGACGTATACTGTCTTCTTTGTCTCAATTTTATATACAATAGGCATACCAGAGCAACATTTGATATAGTATCGTTAATGATAAACAATAGAGCAACGAAAACTCAACTACTATATATCAACAGCATCTCACGTATCGGGTAAGGGGACCGTAATGCAGCAACAGACAATCTTGAGATTCATTTCAAACGGACTCGCATCATGTATTCAAGAAAAGATCAAAACTCAATAGGAACATTTTTCCCAATTCTGACATAATACTCCAACTTTTATAGATTGACCACTATGTGTTATATGTTTACAGTATTCTATATATGTCTCCCAGCTGGATATCATGTATTAAATTTTGTTACATTTGATGTATTTTTTATTATTCATTGAGAAATATGAAATCAAATGAAATGAAATGAAATGAAATAACTAAATTGATTTAAGCTGTGAGCGTGTTCCTTTATATCCACACTTTTTCAGCGAACCACAAAAAATAACTGATACTGGAGGGAAACGGCATATAGACATGTCTATAAGGGTACAAGCTATTAGCAACTGAACAGTAATACTGTGTACTGGAATTTGGTTTTTTTTGTCTATATATTAGTTGTTGCAAAGAAATGGTAATAATTTTCGTTTCCCCCCGCATAAGAGTATATCGGACGTTAACTTTGTTTTTATATATAATTATACAAATGAGATGTTGAATATAACTGGATTAATTGAAAGAAAATATTGTTCCTCTTTGCAAGGTGTATTTACAAACTTTGATGCAACTCTTGAGTAAGCGAACGCCAATATGCTGTTTATGGACTGAATTAAGAGAAAGGATTGTCTTATGTGGATTCAGAAATTACATACACTACGGAAAATGAATTATTTGATATTGAATTGTATTCCACGGTTGTAAGAAAGGAAATTAATGACTGTAAATTAAGAAGAAGAAGAATACCAAGTTTTTTTTTTCCATGTAAAGATAAAATTCGGGAATGTCGTAATAATTGACTTTTTTTTTTGCAAGAAATAATTAGATGCTATAAGTGCTTCAGAAAAAAAATTGTGTCTTTTGGACACCTGTTTTCTTATATGTAATGTTCTGAAGTTCTGAGTCACGACAGTGCATTGCCTGTTTTTCTAAGTGTTAGAAGTATTACGATGTATCATGTACTTTGATTGATATTGTACGTATATAGGTATGGAATATAATAATAAAAATCCCTGTGGGGAAAAACTTTAAAAGTTAATTTGTTTTGTTTGTTTGCTTGTTTGTTTGTTTGTTTGTTTGTTTGTTTGTTCATCTGTCAAGATGGCTTGACAGCCCTCGGTGCAAACATGTGTGTGCAAGCGTTCGTGTCTCCACGTCGCGTGGCCACTCCGACGAGTATTTAGCGAAGTTTTGCAATGATTTCGTACGGTTTCGGCAAAAGAGTCGAGACGCGATGTCCGTAATCGTAGTTTGGTTCGATTCCGTCGGGCATGTAGAAGGAAAAATGTTTCACCAGGGTCACCACGAAGATGAAGAACTCCATCCTGGCCAATTGTTCGCCTACACACACTCGACGGCCTTCATTGAGATGAGTAAACAATAAAAGCACCAAAAATAGTAACAACAAATTATGATCTATTGTAATAGAAAAAAAAGTTGATTATTTGAATTAATCATTTATCTGTTTTATCTGTCAGATTCAAATTACTTAGTATACTGTGCTTGATCAGTTCATTCAATCGTCTTTGTGTTTTATTTGTGTAGCAAAATAAATTTAGAAATAAAATAACTTAAATCAATCAATCAATCAATCAATCAATCAATCAATTAATCAACTAGGCCTATATGTATGAGGAGTGAATGACTGCATCTATATTAGTAGAACACACCAGTGAAGTTTGAGGAAAGTTTGACAATCCATTCAAAAGTAACTAATAAGGATTTATTAAGGTTTGGTGCCACCAGTCCTGCGTGAGAAGTCTACGACATTTCGCGACAAATCTGCAGGACAACGATGAAAAAAAGAAATGTAAAGAAAGTATATACAAAACAGATAGACATTTCATTTCTTTCAAATGAAAAGTAAACATTCCCTCGGCTTATTACTGACACATCCTGGAGTAACATTATTCCCCTTGCTTTTTGAAAGGGGTAAGTGCTCTTTCATTAAGCTTGAAAAGAGAAAGTATGTTGAATTCTCTGTATGGAGAGGAGGGTGTGTTTGTGAAACGCTGACGCTATGAGCAAGAGGGATCAGTTAAACTTTGGACGTTGTGTAGTAACCCACTGTCTTGTGAAAACACGGGAACCTTTGAAAATTCTCAACTTTCTTATTTTCAGTCCACTTCGAAAATAAATCTTGCACCATTCTTCTCGTTTCCTCTTCATTATCTTACAAGTGAGTTTGGCAAAACAGACAAATTGCACGTTATATGTTGCACACATCTTGTTGAATGATTGACAGACCGTTCAGTCGTTACCTCTCACATAAGTTTCTATCACAAAGATGTACGTTTAGAGAAAGCTTCATGCAATTCTGCAAATGCAACATTATCAGAAATCAGCAATATCATTTCACTTTATGTGTTTGTTTATGTCTATTCTGTCAATTACTGTCTAAGAACTGTTCTGCCGGTTAATTAAACTGATTGATTTGTATTCTGTTCTCTTAATCTCTTCTATTTGTTCTTTTGTCTTTTGTCTAGCGAGTTATACATTTTGATTACCAATTATCGTGTCACTCTAGAATATATCATGCTTACCGGCCCCAAAAGGCATATATGCTTTGTTCTTCACGAACTCGGTCCCGTCGGCATTCAGAAACCTCTCGGGTCGAAACACTTCCGGGTCACCCCAGATTTTGGGGTCACTGTGTATTGCGAGTATGTTCATCATGATTGCGGATCCCCGCGGGATGACGTAGTCCCGAACCCTGACATCTTCCGTGGTTACGTGAGGCAACCCAAGCGGTAGGACCGGACGAAAGCGAAGAACCTCGGTGGTAAAAGCGAGAGTGTACGGCATCTTTTGAAGATTAGTACCAATTGTTCCCCCAGAATCTTCTATTGTCTGAATTTCGAGCAAGATCTGTGAATGTTGAAAGGTGTTAGACTAAATGCAGTGTTTATACGATGTTCGCTTAAACGATTGCATTATACACTGAAAGGAGCCATCAGAATATGTTGCAATTAAAATCAATCACTCGATGACAGCATAGATCAATAAAGGCAACAGACTATGATATATGCCAGTGTTAGATATCAGTCAGATCGTGTCTATTTGCCTACAATGATAACGATGGATGATCGGGAAAACTTGTTAATTGTAAGACTTGGTTTGTCTCAACCTGCAAGAACTTGTTTGTCATAATCTCTTCAAATTGTGAATTTTCTTCAATTTTGTCTCCCTGTACAATTAAAATTTGTAATATCGCAATTGCCGATCTGGAGTTTAATAAACATGTCGGATCTTACAAATTTCATTTGTAGAGGGAGACAAAACTGAAGAACATTTACACCTAAACCTTTCCCTCTGCGTACAGTGTATTCTCTTTGCTTTTTTTTCAGAAATATGATAGAAAAAACAAAACTTAAACCAAAGATTGTTTATATATGCGAGGAATCATTTATGCCGCCAGAGATAGATTAGTGTATAATTTTCTTATTCTTCCTTTTTGTCTCGCCCATCGGAGGTGAAGGCGAGACTAAGGGATCCGAATGGCGTCCGTCCGTCGTCCGTCACAAATGTTAAAGTTTACCTGCAAGACTCTCTTATGATGCATAACTTGGCAACTATTACAGCAATGGCAGCCACACTTGGGTGATAGAGGCACTAGGGGTATCTTCATGTTATGGTGTTGTCGGAGGTCATGTGATGATGTCAAAGGTGGTTTGAGGTCATATATTAAAGGGTGTGTACAGTTCTGTTTGAGGTGAGGATTTAGCTCTCAATGTTTTGCAAGATATTCAGAAACCACTCTATGAGATGTCAAAGAACATGCAATTCCATGGGGTATCAAAAGTTTATTTGATGAAAATCAGTTTGAAATGGCTGAGATATCGAAAAACAAGGTGAAACAAAGAGATCCTAATAAAGTTGTGGCATGTCGCCTTTTGTTATTATCACTTTTTTGGATATCTTAGCCATTTGAATCAATTTTCATCAAATAAACGTTGAACCCTTCATAAAATTACAGGCTCTTTCATATTTCATGAGAGGTTTCTCATTATCTCACTTAGGAATGTGCAAAACATGAATCCCCACCTCAACCAGTACTGTACAGTCCCTTTAAAGAGTATGTGCAAGACTCTCTTTTCTATGTTAAAAGAAACCTGTACTGACATATTCTACTTGTCTGATAATTCTAATCTACATTTTTTGATGCCTACAACTGGAAAGAGAGGATTCTAAAACCCAGGATAAGCCTGTAATGATTTTTTGAAAAAAATGAAAACGAGCAAGCCAAGGAACGATCCACACAATTTGGCATACGTCACAGGTGCCAACCTCCGACTTTAGCAAAACGAACTAGAAAGGTTCTACACATGTCAATTTACTGGTGAAATCTCACACGAAGTACTGCAAAAACTGTTATTAGTAAAATTGCAATATGGAGCTGAAATAAACATGTGAAACAATATTTATTAATTTTTAAAAGGAATCTCTTCAAAAGCTTTTTATTTAGATCAAATTTGTGGGGAATATTCCAGATATGCAAAATGAAATTGGCATCATTGTCCGAAGGTGCTGCCCATAGAAAACTGTGTGTAAAAAAAGTAACGTTGCACTAACTATATACATGCATTGATGATGAGCGATAATGGTTCGACATCACAGTTCAAACTATCTAACGAAGATGAGGACTGAGTGATTCTTAAAATCTAAATCCAAAAAATAGTCAACGGCAATCACGGCTTACGCCTAGTTAGAAGAAAACGGCACTCAGTACATATAGACTCTAGACTAGAACTAGGACTAGGACTAGTGAGCAGTCAAGGACCGAGAAGATTCTACTCGCCGCTCCGTCGACAGCTGTACGTGCACAGTATGCACTAATAATAGGCACAGCGTAAACGTTTTGTATGCAATACATACCCCGGGCCCGAATGGCCCTGCTGCCAGAACTTGAAGAAAGTCCAGACGAAAGTCCAGACTCCAAGGTCTAGCGTTGCCGCTAGAGGCCCTTGTGCTGCAGGCCCTGTTGTTTCTGTGCTGAATTTTGCAGGTAAGGTATCTGCTTTATGGATTTTCAATGTTTTTGTGGTCGAGATAAATCTCATGGTGGTCGTATTAACACCAAGGACTAACTTAGATCTAGTTTTAGTAGGACCCATACCTCGGAAGAGTGGCCCGACCACGTAGACAAACAGTGCCACCGCTTCGCGATCCAAGCGCTGGTGTAGGCATAGTGCTAGAGTACTTCCGTATCCATGTAGATATCTCAAAATTCACCCAACCAAATTGCACCAAAATCACAAGAAGTATTTTATGACTCATGTCCACTTGCTCACGCTAATTGGAACCAAATCGCAAGTTGAGAAGCGTAAGTGAAGTTGTCGACTTTCCTGTCGTCGCTAAAAACAATCTGCTCTGTACGACTAAACAAGAGTGATCGCGGCGTAGTAGCCCTACTTGCCTGCGCACGCACAGACTGAAGTTAGCCATCTAATATCATGAGACAAATCTTTCAAGTAATCTAGCTAAGTTGAATGAAAAGTAAAGTTCGTAAATCACACAAATCGCTAAAATCATGACATTTTTTAATTTAGTTCCCGCGTAAATTCCCCGTTCGCACAGCACTAGTCGGCTAACTTCAGTTCTAGATTGAGCATATCGCGTTTACCAAGATCTCTCGCGAAGTGTGAGGGTTTTTTTAGTAACAACTTGAAATTCGGCGTCAATATTGATACTTCTCGATTACCGATTTCGTTCAGATATAATACGGTATTTTGAAATATGCTTAGAAGTATATCCTGTAATTTTGGGGCGATTTGGTTCAGCGAAATTTGAGACAGCTGCATGGATAGGACAGTACACAAGTGCCGCCTGCTAGCTAAATTGGGCCTAAGCGTCGTCTGCTACTCGGCACGATTTAACGCACGCGTATGCGAGGGCTTGTAATCAGTGAAACATTTGGCACCTGTGACATCACGACATCCGGGCTCGTCAGCTCATTAGCATACAATTCTCGCCCAAAAATTTCCATTTTCAACATGAAATTACGGACTAAATAGTTATGAAATTTTGATTCTGTTTGCACCGCTGGGTCTTTTAGAATTAAAAGAACAACATATAAAAAAATAAAAAACCGGTACCTGGTACAATGCCCTTTTAAAGTTTACCTGCAAGACTCTTTTTTGACAAATAACTTCACATAAGTTGCTTGGATTACAACCTAACTTGGGTCATAGATGCACTGGGGGTACCTTCATGTTATGGTGCCGTTGGAGGTCACGCAGGATAAGGTCTGTAAGAGGTCACATGATAAGGTCAAAGGTCATTTGAGGTCATACGTCAAAGTGATGTACTTGTATTTTCAATGTTTGCTTTGATGTACAATTGTAAAGCGCCTTGAGCATTTAATCAAAGTGGAGAACGGCGCTATAGAAATTGTATGTATTATTATTATCATTTAAGACTGTCACAGACAGGGGTCAACGAACTTTTAGGGCCCAAAGTTAAGTTTTTATGGCGCGTTTTGATTATGGCTCATAACTTTTGATCCCTTTGTCTGTTTGTGACCAAACTTGGATGGTAGATGTCCCTTGGGGAGGTAAAGGTCATCACAAGTTCATAGGTCACATACAGGGGTCAACGAACTTTCAAGGCCCAATGTTATTTTTTATGGCGTGTTTTGATTATGGCTCATAACTTTTGATCCCTTTGTCCCTTTGTGACCAAACTTGGATGGTAGATGTCCCTTGGGGAGGTGAAGGTCATCGCAAGGTCAAAGGTCACAGACAGGGGTCAACAAATTTTTAGGGCCCAATGTTAAGTTTTCTAAGGGCGCGTTTCTATTGTGGTTCAGAACTTTTGCTCCCTATGTCCGTTTGTGACCAAACTTGGACGGTAGATGTCCCTTGGGGAATTAAAGGTCATCGAAAGGTCCAAGGGCACAGAAAGGGGTCAACAAATTTTTAGGGCCCATTGTTAAGTTTTTTCTGGCGCGTTTTGATTATGGCTCATAACTTTTGATCCCTTTGTCTGTTTGTGACCAAACTTGGATGGTAAATGTCCCTTGGGGAGTTGAAGGTCACCACAAGGTCAAAGGTCATAGGCGGGTCAAAGAACTTCTGGGAGTTAATATCAATTTCTTGTACGCGAATGGGCGAGACACAATTTAGCACTAGCCTTGTTTTGAAGTCCAAGTAATTTTAATCTTTCTGGGATGACCGAATTACACAATAAAACAGAGGTTATGAATTTTCTTTAGTCAATGGTGGAATATTGGCAGTAATGCCTGCTGTTGTGCTATTGCGTCATCTTTTTTTATTAATTTGATTTGATCTGATCTGATTTAAATTGATTTTATATCTGCATTCCTTTAAATACAAGATATAACAGAAGGCAATTGAACAAAGTTACTGAGTAACATTTGAACAGTGGAAATAAATGAAGAGTTTGTTTGCAAAAACCGATAAGTCCATTTTTGAAGATTTTGAATTACGGTCTCTGTCATAAAGTACAAAATAATACCTTTTGAATAATATATTGCTCACTGCATATAAAGGTACATTTTTGAAGTTATGGTCAAAAGAAGTAACAATTTTCTTATCATTCTCTTTATTTTTCTTGACCTTTAATCGCAAATATCTCCATTTGGCAAATATGGACTTATCGGTTTTTGCCAACAAACTCTTCAAATGCAAACCGGTGTATAATTGACTTAAATATACAGCACCGCTTTTCTTAACAGTACAAAATATATACGAGCATGCAGGTATTATTTACTTATTAATAAAAAAAGATTTCACATACCTGCTGTTTGACAAATTAAGCAACTCTAGGTGTAATAAAAACAAAAATGCAGGATATCATCGTCATATATTATTAAGCAGATGTTTGACAAGGACAAAGGCCTCAGAAATACGCATTAAAGGCCCAGTCACGCTTTTCCGGACAAGCTCTGCGGGCTCGTTGCGTGCATGGATTTCAGCACGCAGTATAATTTTCTGCGGGCGGACAAGGATTTGGGCAAGTTTTGCGTGCGTCTTACCTGCTGAACGTGTGCTACTTACGTTCAATTCACGTTCTAGTCACGGGCAAGTTGCATGAGAGTTGCTTGCGAGGTGCTACCGCTACGGCCCTTCTACTCGTTTTCTGCGTGAACCTCTGTGGGCAACCTCAAGGTCCAGTCACACCTTTTCGGGCAAGCCTTGCTTGTGACATGAGGAAACAATTTTTTGCTACCTGGAGGTCCCCGCAAATATGGCCTGCACAATGACAGTACCTTACACGTAGTAGCCCGTAGTCGCCCTCCCAAGTCCGATTTACAAGTTATGGCCTGCACAATGACAAGTGACAGGGTTACAGGGTGAGTCAAGGAGACTGCCAGCAGAGGTCCATGCAGACGACATTCTACAAGCATAATACGGGTGTGTTACTGGCAAGGAACGGTGTTGATAATTAGAACATCTGTGTACCTGGTCAGTTCTGCAGGCGTGGAGCGAGATGTATGAGCAAATTGCGTGCATGTTGAGGGTCGATCAGTTACTGCCATACTGCTCGTTAGTTGAGAGTTGGCTGCGGCCAGTATAATTCTCTAGGACATTCTCTGGGACCCTCTGCCAAATAAATACAGTGTAGTCCTTTAGAGGAATTCCTTGAATTGACTAATTGTCAGCCGCCCCCACGCGCCTTGTACGCCTGTCACACAGAATACCCGCAAGTACAACTTAAGTAGCACGCGTCCAGTAGGTAAAACGCATGCACGACTCGCCCAAATCCTTGTCTGCCCTCAGAAATTGTCCTGTATCCTGGAAAATCCCCACATGCAACAAGCCCGCGTAGCTTGCCCGGAAAGGGTGTGACAGAGCCTTAAAATATGCACAGTACGATCACAGATATCAGTCATCGATCACTGAGCAGATGCCAGGTGGGGAAACCAATGCGGATTATAAAATGGGTTCAAGAATGTAGCCAATAGGAAGCGCTGAAATGAGTCACGTGTGCTTTGGTTATTTTAGTCCCATTGCACTGCGTGTTAAATCCTATTGCCGATCGTCTGTGTGCGCGGCGGCTCCTTTGATTGCATGCATACGCGCTGTCAATCCTGTAAACAACTTCTAGCTCGGGCTGCCGGCCGGCTGGCCTTTCTTCCCTTGTGCATAACATGTGTGGCGTGCGTACGTATACTCTTAAATACGTACAGTAGACCAAGCGTTGTGGGACCGGACGCGTACATGGAGTCACTTTGAAGGGCAAATCCAACGATTTAGCATCTTAATTCTCACTTTTCAGAGTATGTTGTCTAGTAGGCCTATATGAGGAGTCTATATCAAGTCTTTAAGGTAAAGGGTGCATATTCTATGTAAAATAAGTAAGTTTTCATGCGGGAGCTTAAGTGTCCGGAAACCCAACCCCCATCATACCACGATACTTATTTGTGCGGGATTTCCGAGTGCGACGTGCGTAAATGTTTTGGACGAACATCTTCGGACATCTTGAGCCACAAAGGTACGTGAAAAATGCTGTTAGTTTTCGAATTTTCGACCCATTTTATAAAACAAATGATGCACAGGATAGAGTGCGTTAGTGGAGGCGTAGCGCACTCGAGGGTATTTACAATTGTGAAACATGCACGAGGCGAAGCCGAGTGCATGTTGCACTACATTGTAAATACCCGAGAGTGAGCTGCATCTCCACTAACGCCACGATATAATATATATATGTATATTATAAGATGGGTTCAAGAACGTAGCCAATAGGAAGCACTGAAATGAGTCACATGGGCTTTGATTACTTTAGTACCATCGCACTGCAGTACCAGTGCGCACTCAATCAATTGTTACAAGTGTTGTTAGTTTTTGACCCATTTTATAAAACAAATGATGCACAGGATTATTAAGTGGCGTTAGTGGAGATGCAGCTACGCCTCCACTAACGCACTCTATCCTATGCATCATTTGTATGATACTGCATAGTGCAAAAATGTAGAAAGTTTGTGTGTAAAATTAGCGTTTCCACAAGAAGTGGATGTGAATTTGATGCTTACTATTGTAAACATATCTTAAGAGCCTGACAAAACAATCAAGTAAAACCCAATGCAAACTGTGCGACCTGAGCCTTCTGTATGGAGCGCCAAGTGTCGCCTGGCCTATTTCGTTACGGAATCGGTCATTTCGTAACGAAAGGTTGTCATTTTGTAACGAAATGATCATTTCGTCGACGAAATGACTGATTTCGTAGCGGAAAAGGCCATGCGACACTTGGCGCTCCATACAGCTCGCTCCAGCTCGCAGGCTCAGGTCGCAAAGCGGGCACTGGGCTTAACATTCCAAGAAGTGACTTCATAAGCGGCACAATACAAGTCACTTGGTTTAATTCGTCTTTGGGAGAGTTATAATTATGCTAACATCCGCAGGAAAAGTGTTTAATAGCAGCCTAGGGCAGAGGAATGCTTTGTTTTGTTTTGCTATGGCTTTTTATGTGGGGAAGGGGGATAGGTGTCAGCTAGGGGTAGTGCTCGTAGTTCGGTCAACTATCAATTCACCCTTCATCCTCCCTGAAGAATCTCAAGACGAACTTACCCTCGGAAAGTCGGGGTCATCCCATAAGATCGATACCCACGAGTCATACAACCCACAAGTTCGACATTACAACATGGGGTTTAATTTGTCGATCTCGTGGGCCTTGTTTACTTAATTCTTGAACTCACGGGCTGTATGACTCGTGGGCTGTATGACTTGTGGGAGTCAAACTTGCGATGTGCACCCGGAAAGTCACTTCTTTTCTCCCCCCCCCCCATTTTTATTGATTCCTCTCTCTCTCTCTCTCTCTATTTTAAAGAGGCAATAGTGTGTGTGTGTGTGTGTGTGTGTGTATGTGTGAGTGTAGGGGGGCGCAGGTGCAATATTTCCCACACCCAGAAAGTCAGGTTTTCCTCCTTTTCTTTTAAGTGCCGAGTGCGGGTGAGTGTGTGTGTGGTACGTGCCCCCGAACCACCCCCACCGTCCCGTGACCCATGGGCAGGGATAGACTTAACAGACTTACGTACACCATGATGGCAGGATATATCTTGATATTTTTGCGGTTAGACCAGATCAAGTGAGGTAACAATTTTTGAACATTTTCCCCACATTTCTTATTCTCTTTGTGAAATGTGTCTCACCATGTTCAAACTGACATCCAAACAGTAAAAGACAATTTGCACATTATTATCTAATTTCCTTTGACAACCAGTAAATTTCTACTAACCTTTTCTTGACAGCTCGGTAAACCAGCCAAGAAAAGAATTGCCCATGTTATCGACATCGATGTTGTGTCGGTACCGGCCACAAAAACGTCAAAAAGCGGCTTCCAAATGTGTTCCTTACTGGGAAGGGTCTTCTTGCTGTCCGCTGTTTGTTTTTTCTCCTCGGCAAGAAACATATCGACCAAATCTCGCAGGTAATCTCCATAGAATGTTTCTTCATGTTGCTTAATCTCCGTGTTGAGGAAATCTCGGACGTGCGTAACGGCACAGCGCTCTTTCTTCAATAAGAAGAGTGGCGCATCGGGGACCAATACAATGTCACTTCCGAATATGGTGTTGATGCTGGAAATGACGTTTCCTACTTTATCGTCGGAATCCTCGAATCTTCGCCCAACAGTGATTCGGGCGATGACATTGCAGACAGCACGATTAACTAACCTTGCGGGGTTAAAGGAAAGACGATCTTTAGCAGCAAACTCTTGGACGAGCAGCGTTGCCTCTCCCTTGGTTTCATTGGCGATGACCTTTTTTCCCATCCCGAAGTGACGCAGAGTCGTCAGAACAAAGCGGCGAGTGTCAGACCAGACGTCGCCCTCGCTGAAAACTATGCCACCTACGTCAATTGAAGGAGATTAAATATTCATTATTGGTCCATGCAAAGAATAACATGGGTCTAGGGCAATTACCCTATTTAATGGTGGCAATGATAATAATGATAATAATGATGATGATAATGATGATGATGATGATAATAATAATAATAATAATAATAATAATAATTATAATAACAATAATGATAATACATTTGTAATAATGATAATGATAGACTCTCCTAAAGCGCTCATCATACCTGAAAAGATATCATGGCGCTGTGGAAACTTTGAATTTGAGAATTTTGAATTGGTGAATGAACGAGCAAATTTCGCGAAGTGTTTTTGGGTGTAGACTTCAAGAAATTTTGTCAGTGTGACAGCGGCTATTGATTACTTTTTTCAGTCAAGTTCGACTTGGGGTACGAATTTAATGACTTTTTATTGAAACTGTCATCGGAATTTGATCGACTTAAGCGATAAATCGACTACCAAAAATCGACTTGTACAAAACAATAACACGTGAGGCTTTGAATGTGAAAGTGAGGGTTAATTCTCGGCGACTTAGGTGATTATTCGACTTTATGCGCAGTCGACTTACTTCGAGTTGACTGTACTTTATTGCAGTCAGATTCATGTCAACCCTCTCTACGGCATCAAGCCCCTTGGGAACATGTAACGACGACTTTGATGGCTGTTTGGCAATCCGCGTGTTCCATCGATCAACGTAATTGTCGGCATGAAATGCCTCGTATAATGTTTAACCACGCAAAATTCCAAATATTCATTAATATCAGATTAACTTCGAAGCTTTCTATTTTCATGTCTGGGTTTTGTTTGTGCGGTTGTATCTATTGATTTAAGTAAGTGATGATTAAAACATTGAACTCATCAAAAATGGAAAAAAATATTAATGGAAATAATTACAATTTAGGCATTTTGCATTTATAGTCATCAAATGCCTTGCCTACCATGTAAAAATTCAAGTATCAATTAAGTCATGAGATCTACGCAAACGTCTCTACTTCATGTCTGAAGTTTGTCCCTGCGTTTTCCTAGAACCATCTGTGGGTGTAAATAACTGTAATTATGTTGACTGCATAAATGAGTGATGAATGAGACTTCGCTTTCATTGTCATTTTGAAGTGTCTTGCCTACCTTGTAAATTTTCAAATATTCATTAATGTCTAGTTTAGGTCGACGCTCTTTTCTTGTCTGGGTTTTGTGTTTGTGTGCATGTAATTTGTGTGTGTAATATTTGTGTACTGAGTAATGATGCAGACATTCCACGCATCAATCATGCACTTAGTAAAGTACAAAGATATTTCCAATTTATTGTCATCAAATGTTTTGCATGTATACCACTTGTACCATGTAAAAGTTCAATTTAAATGAATGACAGATTTACGTCGACGCTTTCTGCTTTCGTGCCTAACTTTTGTGTTTGTGTGTCGGTAGAACATTAGTGGGTATAGTATCTATGATGCTTTTGATGCATTAGGATTCCAGATCAGTTAATGCCAGTAGCCTATCCTGCGCACGATTATCTGCAGGTTTTGTCCATACGCAATATATAATTGAAAACGAATCTCCCTATAAATTATAGTGTCAGTGTTCTTTTCAGCGAAATGTTAGATTTGGTTCCGTCATCCAATCATATTAAGACAGCGCAAAATATCAGCCACAAATTATCAAATTATGAGATAATCGATCCGCAAAGTTTGCACAAAAAGACAGAACAAAATGATGGACAGCCAAAGAGATTAAGAGTTCCCACAGAAGCAGAAGGGATAGTTATCTCACACGGGTCACCTAATTATGTCTGACCGCAGTCACAGGCAATATACAGGCATGTTTAAAATACAGTCAAACATATTTATTGAGGTCATCCAAGGGGAATGAAAAGAGAGGTCGTTATAGACAGCATAGCCGTCACAGAGAGGAGACCCCTAAGACAGGTTTGACTGTACATTCCTACGTTATTACAAGTCCGTAACTTTTCTGCAATATAAAAATGTCCCTTCTTCACCCTATCCATGCTATCCCTCCGTCATAAGCAGCCCCAGGCCTTCCAGACCTGTACTATTGCCGTGATTGCGTATATGTACTGCTGGTGTGAAATGCATTTCTGTAAAGGCAAACTCTGACGTTATATCGATATACCATTGAACCGTGGAAAGTTTACCAACAGCTGAACAAGATGAATACAAAGAAAGCATCTGGTCCAGATGGAATAACGGCGAAATTCATCAGAACTTTTTCGTACGAGCTAGCAAAACCGCTCACGCATCTACTCAATACATCGTATAAACAACAATGTGTTCCCCTGCAATGGAAAAGAGCGATTGTCGCACCGCTACCCAAATCTTCACCACCATCAATCGAGAATTTACGCCCAATCGCTTTAACAGATCACTTTTCAAAAGTGGCGCAACACACCTTGGTAGCAATGATGCCAAACATGGACAGAGCCCAATTCGGCGATATGAAAGGGACTTCGACAACGCATTGCTTAATAGACATTCTTCATACCCTGCATTCAAACGCTGATCGCCCTAAACAAGCGTCATCAGTTTTGATCACCGATTTCTCCAAAGCGTTTGACCATGTCGACCACACGATCGCAGTCAAACACTTAAGGCCCGGTCACACCGCAAGAACTTTGATGGAGCGTTCCTGGAGCGATAAAAAAAAAATCATCACCACTCGTAACCGTTCACCACCGTTTAACAGAAGTTGGCCCCGTTAAGGCAACGCCGTATACGCTCGCCACCGCTGATGGTCCCTCCTACCGCTCCGAAAGTTTTGAGCTGCACAAAATATTGCGAGCGGTGAGGAGCGGGCGATTTTCCGCTCCGGCAAAGTTCACCACCGCTCCAACAACGCCCAGTCAAAGTTTGGCACCGCTAGATGCAAGTTCGTGGACGCTTGGGTCCGCTAGGCCAACCCAGAAATCTTGAACGCTGGACCAACGCTGCTTCGCCAGCTTTGCTCGGGCGGTGATTAAACCTTGCACAAACTTTGGTGGAGTGGTTGTAAGCGTTTTACGAGCGGACACGGGATTGCTGTTGTGTCAGGCGTTGAAGCAACGATCCATTGTGGTGATGAAGTTTGGTTTGGCGTTGGTATGGAGGTGTCGGAGCGGGACCAGAATTTGGCTATAAATACGGGGAGAAATGGACCAGGAGCCCATTTGGAATCGAGCTGCCGTTGAGTGCAGACCTCATTTTTGTTCCAGTGTTCCACGTTTTACAAGCGTGGCTTTTTTAGTGGAACACTGTTTTACATCATTGTGATTATTTACAATTTTTGTTGCCATGACAAAGTGTATTGTTTCTTTTTACGACATCATTCGTGTATAATATACTTTATATTGTATTGAAAAAAATCCTTTATCAGACGAGTGTAAGAGAAATGAAAAAAAAAATTGTATCACTTTGGATTATGTCAACTTTTTCTTTTCTTTTCTTTGTGATGATGGAAATAAATAAACTATTGAACTATTTACATCGAATTTGCTCAAAGTTACAGTAAAACTGTACTACCATGGATGCTGAGAGACTTGCTATGATTGGTGCACTAGTCCAGCAGCAGAATCAGAACCTCCTCAGATTGCAACAAGCTGTTGACAGAAGGAGAAGAGAGAGAAGAAGCTGCCTGCTCAGTAATGATCTTCTTGGAGGCTGATGCCTTTCCTTCTCCAGCCTTCCTCTTCTTTTGTCCACATGGCATGATGAACTTCAACTATCAACTTCTTTCAAAAATCTATCAGAACTTCTATCAAAGCGATCCGTTCAGCTCCGTAGTCAAAAGCGGTATGCCGCTAAACCAACTTTAAACCACTGCCGAGCCAACGCCCGCACGCGCAGAACGCCGCTCTATCAACGCTCGCGTCACGGCTAAACCAACGCTAGCTACCGGTCTGTAGCATGATGTATAATTAGCATATGCACTATCTCACATGAGCGCAAGTACTCATTGCGCGTTGGTTGTAAACCGCCGTTCTACCTTAATAAATATCATGCAAGAAGCATGACGTTCTTGTTCCGAATCTCCGCCTCTGATAAGTCCGTCATTAATGTCCCTGCACAAATCAACTTATGACATGGTGGCAGCGGTGAACCATGGACTCATCTGGACAAATTTTGAGGACTTTTATGCATTAACGGGACTAAAATTCAACATTTATGTGCGCCATGCAGGCCTAGGACTGAGTCTGATTCTGGGTTACCAGCGGATCGCCTGTGCTATAGATGGCCGCATACATACCACGTTGTGAGACAGCGCAGACGGACTGTACTGCATGCTGTAGACGTAGACCTACACTGTACCGAAGCGGAGTGATATCGGCAATCAAACACTGTACGCGAACGCATAAGCACTACGTCATAAAGCACAGAGACTGACGGATCAATACAGTAAACGTGTGATTGGTGCAAACCGACAATGATATACGCGGGCGTAAGTGCTATGTCGTAAGCTAAAGGACTGACGTAACAATGGTGAACGTGCCAAACAAGATCGAAGTGCCAGCGGCAGCTGAACTCAACGACACTTTGGAGAATTTTTGAGACCGACATTGCTGCTAAATTTCGGAACGTGTTTTGTGATCCGAAATTCGGGACAAAGCGGATAGTATCAGCGATATATTTGACTCTTGTTCTACGGACAAATAAAACTGTTTCACAAACTGGATCAGCCAGAAACGTGAATTTGGAAGCGTTTGTCATCTCATTGTGCCGTACTTTCGAGTTTGGCAGCCCACCGCTGTATGCTACAATACAGCGATGAGACTTTGAGGCCACTGCAGCACCGATTGGAGCGAACACGAGCGGCGACCCGGCCAGTGACGGGCGGACGAACACAGCGCATAGACGCACACCACCGGTAGAAGTAGCCGACGACGACAGCTTGCCGTGGATGAACGGGACCAGAACCGAGCGCACCAACGCCGGAAATCCGTGGACAGAGACCTCAACTGTCATAGTGAATACGTGGAACCCTAAAATTAAAGTGAAAACTTTCACTGTGAGTGAATTTTCAGGACGCTTTGCGGTAATTAAACAGGTATTTGTTGTTCATGAAAATACACATGATAAACATCCAGCTACATGATGTAGAGACTGAGTTAATCGGAACTGACATTAAACAAAAGCTGGATTGATTGACATATTACGGACTTAGTTTATGGACGCTTTCCTGAAACGATAATTGATTTATGTGATGTCCACATAGCCTGTGGAAAGTGTGTGTGATTGTGAATGTGTTGGTACGGAATATGCTCTACTTCATGTCAACAGTTATCTTTTGTAACAAACACTGAATTAGCTCTGTACTGAATGTCCTGCGTGACATACTCAGGATAAGGTACTACAGGTATCCTTACTCCTTTGTGTAACAGGATAAGACTTTGTCTTACTCCTCTGTGTAACTAATTCCACACATTTCATTCACTCACGCATTATTATTTCATTGTTGCACACAAAAGAAGTTTCATGATGGGGGACATGACAGGAATCACACCTCCATGCATGAATTGGTCATCCAGTGATCCACCTTCAGCTTTTCGTAGTTTCCAGCACTACAGCGAGTTGATCTTTGAGGGACCCTTAGCAAAGAAAACCGATCAAGAAAAGATCACGTATGCTCTGCTTTGGCTGGGACAGGAAGGAATACGCATCTACAAAGCCTGGAATGTGGAATTTAAAACAGTGAAAGAACTGTTTGAAGCATTCGCAAAGCACTTTCAGCCGAAAACAAACTTTCGCCTGGAGAGATTCCGACTTCAGAAATTCCAGCAGGAACCTGGAGAGACAGTTGATGACTTTATGAGCAGATGCCGCACACAAGTGCAGAAATGCAAATTCTCTGAACAGTCTGAAGTAAATGATCGTTTGATCGAGCAACTGATTCTTGGTACCCGCTACAAGAAGGTACAAGAAATACTCCTCAGCAAGGATGAGAAACTTACTCTCGACACAGCACTTGACATAGCAAGAACGCAAGAGGCCACTGAGGCAGATATGCAGTCTCTCCGTAACCAAGCGGTGAACATTGATGCTGTCACACAAGGAAGGCAACAGAGCCGCTGTGGAAACTGTAACTTGAGTCACCCTCCTAAGAAGTGCCCGGCCTATGGCACCACGTGAAAGGAATGTGGTCGCCCAAATCATTGGGCAGCTGCCTGTCGCAGTAAGAAACCCCGACAACCCTGGAGAGGCCGAAATCCTCAATCCCAAAGAGGAAAGCCAATGTTTCGTGATCAGCACAGAGAGAAAACAAAGTTCAGTGATCAACGCAGAGGCAAACCAAAGTTCGGTGATCAGCACGGACGAAGCCCTAGAAACAAGAGGCTACACGAGATGACTCAAGAGGCATCAAATCCAGATAATCTTGATGAAGACTTTGACAGACTTAGTTTTGAGTGCATCTCAATCGATGAAGTGTCAGCTACTCAAGCATTTGCAAAATTGAACATTTGGCTAAAACCAAATAAGCCAGCAACTTTGAAGGCCAAGGTTGATACAGGAGCTGAAGGAAACATCCTGCCACTGAGGCTCTACCGGCAGATGTACCCAGACCAGGTTGACGTCTCGGGACTCCCAAAGAAAGGGGTTCTACGACCAAACACGACTGTCATCACAGCCTACAACCAAACGGTCATCCCAAACCTTGGAACAAACACTCTCCACTGTGAGCATGAACAAGCTGAGATTGACGCTGAGTTCTATGTAGTTGACAATAACGGCCCTGCAATTCTCGGTCTACCAACACTGGTTGGACTTGGACTTATCACTCTGAACTGTGTAGTCGAGAAAAAGAACACACCTTGTACCATCAAAGATGAAAGACATCTCAAGGACTTGTACCCTGGTCGTTTTGAAGGCATCGGAAATTTTGAAGGAGAGTACCATATCGTGATCGACAGAGAGGTACCACCCGTGGTCCATCCTCCCAGGAGATGTCCCATCAGTATCAAGGAGGACATCAAACATGAAATAGACCAGATGGTGGAAATGGGTGTTATTACACCGGTAGAAGAACCTACAGATTGGGTATCCAGCTTGGTCTACACACAAAAGCCCAATGGGAGATGGAGAATTTGCTTAGATCCAAGAGACCTCAATAAGGCTATCAAACGCAGTCACGTGCCTATTCGAACATTGGACGAGGTTAGACATCAGTTCATCGGGGCCACAACGTTCTCCACATTAGACGCAAAACACGGATACTGGTCCGTAAAACTTGACGATGAATCAAGCAAGCTAACTACCTTCAACAGCCCCTTCGGAAGGTATTGCTTCAAGAGATTGCCATTCGGTCTATGCACATCCCAGGATGTCTTCCAGGCCAAGATGACACAGATCCTTGAAGGATGCCCTGGTGTAATCGCGCTAGCAGACGACATGGCGGTCATAGACAGAACTGAGGAAGAACACGATGCAAATTTGCACAACCTGATGACAGTTGCTACACAGCATGGACTCGTGTTCAACTGGGAGAAGTGCCAGATCAAACGTGACCGCATACGCTTCTACGGACTTGTCTTTGACAAGGATGGGGCCCATCCGGATCCTGAGAGGGTAGCTGCCATGAGAGCTATTGAACCGCCTAGAAGCAAGAAAGAACTACAAGAGTTCTTGGGCATCGCCACATACATGTCGCCCTTCATCCCCAATCTGTCAGCCCTGACAGAACCCCTACGGAACCTGTTGAAGAAAAGACGCAAAGTTCAAATGGTCGCCTTCACACCAAAAGGCATTCCAAAAGACGAAGGACGCCATCTGCAAAGATGTTACCCTTGCGTACTTTGATCCCAGGAAGGAGGTCGTGCTGGAGGTAGATGCCTCAACACAAGGCATAGGAGCTGCTCTGACGCAAGAGGGCCAGCCAATAGCATTCGCTTCCAAATCGCTCACAGATGCCGAAAGACGATACGCCAACATAGAGCGTGAGATGTTGGCAGTGGTGTATGCCTGCGAGAAGTTCCATCCATATGTATATGGAAGAGAATTCACTGTTCTCTCAGACCACAAGCCCCTTGAAATGATCACTCTGAAAAATCTGGGTTCAGCCCCTCCCAGATTGCAGAGATTCCTACTGCGAATACAAGGGTACAACATGCAAGTCAAATACCAACCAGGGAAACAGATGCTCCTTTCGGATGCAATGTCAAGGCTCAACCCACTACCTGAGGAGTCAAGTGAACCGCGCATGCAGATCAACTTCGTGATGTTCTCGGACCAAAAACTCCAAGAAATACGAATATCGACCTCCCAAGATGTGGAGCTATGTGCACTGAGTGACGTGATACTGGAAGGTTGGCCGGAGGAGAGGAGAGATGTACACCAATCCCTGCGGAAATACTGGCCGTTCAGAGACGAGTTGTCCATTGAAAATGGCATCTTACTGAAAGGGCCGCGGATCATCATACCACAGAGACTGAGAGAGGAATACCTACACGAGGTGCACGAAGCACACCAAGGTGTAACCAAATGCCAACTACGAGCCAAGTCATGCATCTTCTGGCACGGCATCAATAAAGACATTGAGGAACTGGTGAGCAAGTGCTCCATCTGCCAGAAACACGGAGATGCTCAAACCTCAGAAACACTCAGACCTCATGAACTATCTACCAGACCCTGGCAGACCATCGCAGCCGATCTGTTCACATTCGGAGGTGTAGAATACCTATTAGTGGCAGACACCTACTCCAAGTTCCCCATAGTGAGGAAAATGCCAGGACACCCAACAAGTGCAGCAGTCATCACCTCACTCAAAGAGATTTTCTCAGAGCATGGGACTCCAGAAAAGCTGATCAGTGATAATGGTCCACAATTCAGCAGTGCAGTGTTTGAGCAGTTCAGGAAGGAATGGAATTTCAACCACACAACATCAAGCCCTAGGTACCCCCAGTCTAATGGCTTCATCGAACGCCAGGTCAAAACTGTCAAAGCCACTATGGAGAAGGCGAGGGATGCAAACGCAGATCCAAGCAAAGCTCTCCAATGCCTAAGAGCTACACCCCTAGACGCGCACTTACCATCACCATCAGAACTGCTCCTTGGTCGAAAAATCAGAACCAACCTGCCAAGCAAAATCTCAAACCAACTGCCCCAGAAGGATGAAATCTACCAACGTCTCCAGACTAGACAAGACGAGCAGAAGGGATACTTTGACAAATTGCACCCTAACACCCTACCTCCTCTACAAGAAGGACAGCAAATCCGAGTCCAGAACCAAGAGACTGGCAAGTGGGAGCGAGGAAGAATCACCAAAAAGAGACCTGAACCAAGATCATATGAACTAGAGACAGAATCAGGTCAAACCATACGTCGAAATCGTAGACACATCCGAGGGACTGGAGAGAGAGATTTCAGAACCCATGAGTATGGTCACATATACCATGACAAAGACAATCACACCACTTCCACAGCTCAGTCAGAAGAACAAACACCCAAGCAGTCAAACGCACAACCAACACACAAACAGCCATACACCACCAGATTTGGCAGAAAAGTCCACACACCAAAAAGATATGGTGACTACAGAATATAAAGTTTCAGTTGAAATAACTGTATGGTGTTAATTCATTTAACATAGCTATAACAGATGGTTATGTTTGTTATAAAGTGTTTGTTCATGACTTAATGTACATATGTTATTCATTTTTAGGTCGGTAACCGGAGGTAGTATGCACAGAAAACAAAACAACTCGACACAATGGAAATTGAGGAATCATTTCATGAATCCAGTCTAAATGTGTTAGAGAAGTTTCACTGCAAGACAGAAATGTATAAACTTAACATTCGCAACCGCTCATGTTGATATTGAAACCGATGGTTATAGATAGAACTGAAGTTATATAGTACATGTAATTGTAAATGTGCACATTATAGGAAAATATGATATTTTAAAGTCTTCGACTTTTTGTGAAGAGAGGGGTTGTAGCATGATGTATAATTAGCATATGCACTATCTCACATGAGCGCAAGTACTCATTGCGCGTTGGTTGTAAACCGCCGTTCTACCTTAATAAATATCATGCAAGAAGCATGACGTTCTTGTTCCGAATCTCCGCCTCTGATAAGTCCGTCATTAATGTCCCTGCACAAATCAACTTATGACACGGTCGCTACCGTTAAACCAACGCTAAATCAACGCCGGCTTCAGCGGCGGTGCACCGCTAAGGCAACCCCCGTGTTTTCGATTTTTTTCCCCGTTTTGTGCGCGGTGACGAGCGTTGTCGAAATTCGGCCCCCTCTCCCTACCGTTCAAGGAACGCTCCAACAAAGTTCGGGCGGTGTGACCGGGCCCTTACTTGAAATGGGAATCCCTTCGTGTTATGTGTCGTGGATCAGCGACTTCCTCCTTTTTCGCTCTCTCTCTCTCTCTCTCTCTCTTTCTCTTCAAGTTTGCTTTTTTTTTGTCCCTCATTATACTGGCCAGGTCTATGGTCGCGTACTTGAATGTGTTTGTTCATCTTTAAAGGTATAACCCTGTGAATGTATAATCCGTGTGTGAACACTAGCGTGCTTTTACGCATGCGTGCGAGCGTGTGTCAAGCCCCTAGTACATGTATGTGTTCATGTGCACTGCACTAGTCCACATCATAATATGAGTACAGACACACTCTAAAAGAGCGAAAAAAAAAGGGAAGGTGCAAGCGGGTGCTGTTCGTTATTCCGAAGGTTCGCTATTCCGAAGGGTCGTTATTCCGAAGGGTCGTTAATCCGAAACACGTAATTCCCTATACCTAGAGGTTCGTTAATCCGAAAATTTGTTTCGTTATTCCGAAGGTTCGTTATTCCGAAGATTGGTTAATCCGAAAATGAAATTCGGAACAATGAACCTTCGGAATAACTAATCTTAGGAATAAAGAGCCTTCGGAATAACGAACCTTCGGAATAACGAGCTGTAACCGGTGCAAGCATGCATTGTCAGCTTGAGTGTAGATGCAAGTGTGTCCATAACGCCGGTATTCGTTTACGTATAGATTACATAATTACCCTTTCGTTAAATATTTGGGTTACGATATGCAACGCGGAATAATGTGTATGCTTGTGCGGGTGTATGAAAATATGTGATGCATGTGCCAAAGTTTTTGCCAAAGGGAGGTATACGCTGTATGTGAGTGTAAAATGTCGAGTGTGTTTAAGAGTGAAATTGTATCCGTCTTTATTTCTATCACAATATCATGAACGTTTTAATGTCTGACTGTTTTTAATGTTATATCTGTGTTTTAGAAATTGAGTTGTGAAATGAATAAGTAATGCTATAATGTCATTATATGATTATATCTGTTCTGTAATTTAAGTTGTTTTTTATCAGCAATTTGTATGTTGTATTACTGTGTAAACTACCTCAATTCGGCCTTGTTAGGCTGCCATGGTAGTTGTTTTTCAAACCATGAATAAATAAATATATGAAATACCAAGAGTATAGATAAACATGCATTAGCTGAAAATAATGTGAAAAGTTAACGGGTAAGAGAAATATACATTTATTTATAAATTCATAAATGACTGTACTACTTATAAAAACATTCATGTTTGTAAATCTGTTAAATGGAAACAAAACATTTCTTGACCGTGATAGCCACATTTCACTTACGAAATTCCTATCTTTGCAAAACTAATGGCCAAATAAATGAAATGTAAAAACTGTCCCATGCCTGCCTTAAGACCCATGGATAGATGATGTGTCAAATGAAATAACTGCAGAATGTAATAAAAGATCGCTTTATTGATAGCCACGTATACACAGATAGAGCAATTGAGCTATCTCGACCTTTGGTATGGTCCATGATGTTTTTGAAGAGCGGAAGCTTTGGGCGACCGGAAGTCAGGTTTGCTTGCTTGACCAGTACTTCGTCGACTAGAGATGGGCTTGAGATAAACACGAGTCTCTGACCTCCTTCATGCAGGAAAGCAATGTCTCCGTACCTTGTAAATTGGATTGAAAGAAGCAGCCACATTATGGCCAGCCAAGTATCCCGTATGTCTAAAAAGTCATTTTTGGGGTAAATTTGATAAACGTTGCATTCGTTTATAGGGCGATAAATCGAGTTTTCTATTAATGGGACATTTGGCTTGCCATTGACACATCACACCTTATAGGATCGAGTTCTAGTCACATTCTATAAATGCTTCGTTCATAGCAAAAAAAAAGTGAAGAAAATCATCCATGTCAACCTTTACGGCGCTAATTTGATGCTTATTTTTAAGATTCTTCTCGAGGAAATGAGTGTCATTTGTCTTATGCTGTGACGGAAGACAAAATCCCCATGCTTTTTCTTATGGTTTGGCTGCTAAAAGCAATAATGTATTCCATCTTCTATGGCACTGTACGTCTGCTCGTTCCTAAATATTCAAAAATTATTCAAGTTTGTGTATTCATAATAATGAGTGTGCGTTGTATGCGTACATGTGTATGTATAAAACAACGTCGTGTGTGTGTCTTTTTTTAAGTTCTAGATTATGTTAATGTACTCAATCTGCATAACATATTTGCCATTTCTTTTATGAAGGAATAAAGGTTTGGGATTTGATATATATATATATATATATATATATATATATATATATCAGTGAAGCGTAATTACTTACTCTTTGTTAATACTCATGATCCGTTGCAGGAAATTTTGAAAGGAGAAAAGTCGGCCGATGAAGTGGAAAGGGGACGGCTTTCTGCAGGGCCCTGGCGGCAGCTTGTCGGTAACATGGACCCAGAATGTTCGTATGTACCACGTGATTGCTAGAGCAGCAACCGCTGCCAGGAGGGCGCTCTCCTTGAAAGATGATAAGATATCGGGAAGCGCCATTTTCCGTTGATGACGATGTGCTGTGTGCTGATCTGGATGTCTGCAGGGCAGAGGTAATGTCGTGTTGTTTTATTGGACATTTTCTTTTCTTCATTGATACAACCAAATCATCTATGCTGAGCAGTGAAACGAAATGAAATTCGTGCTTTTAAAAATATTTCAGGTAGTGATTGAAAATAGATGAAACGCGAAATGGGTCAAGATCTGCTAAAGAAAAAGAAAATTAGAGGAAGAATAAAATCTAAGCCTACAAAAAGCTGAATCCTTTTATTTGTTTGAAAGCAACAACTCTACAAACCATCATCCCAAACTATTGAGAATTGTGTTTGCTGACAATGCCCTGGATACACATGGCGGTCATTATCATCTACTAAATTTTATTCTGGCTATCATCACCAATTTTACGACAGATGAAACTTATAATTCCGTGTTATTGAATATGAACAATGTCCGTACAGTAATTATATTTTATACAACACCTCAGAATGATGTCGAATTGTGATTGGCCAAGAACATGTCACATGACATTCAATAGAAAATACCTACCAAACTCATTGAGAGTGACAGCCATACAATAGGCCCCTGGCATGGGCCTATTGCACGGCTCGAAGGTACTATAGCACGGCTTCGTGGGGGGCTACTAATGCATGGCCGTTCACAGAGTTCTGTGGCTCACAGCAGCAAAGCGTCAGCAAACTACATTGTACGTGCTGGCCGGCTGCACTGCGATGGGCTGCCGGTAAACAGACCAGTCGCGGCGGACTCTTGAGTACTGCAACGTTAACGTGTACGCGCAGCTACTTTACCTAGCTAGTTGCATGTATTGCGGCGGCGGCCTACCTACTGCTGTGTTTTTAGTTTTGACTCTGATCTGCTACGTGGACCACAGTGATCCCAAAATCAAGACTTCATTTCAAGTTGAGAAACCGTAATTTGATTATTTGTCTGTGTTTTTATACAAAATCATTTTCGGAAATAGAGAAAGTCTAGACCTCTTACTAGATCTACCGACATCTCAGGTAAACTCGATCTAACGTTAGCGTAGAATGGGTATAGACCCTGCGGAGTTTGTGATTACTGTGACTGTGTGGTCGAATCATGACGAGTGTTTGAAAGCAGTACACAGGGTGGTTTACAATTCTCGGCCTAATTGTTACATTTATTTTTGGGCCTTCCTGAGTTAGCGGTCACTAATTTAGTACTGTGATTGTGGACAAGGTGTTGTATAAAACGAATAATTTATGATTTTGTTCGTGCATTGGGGCACGTAATACCGCACTCGGCGCGAGATTCGCCACTGGTCTATTCAACGCGGCGCTACGCGCCTTGTTGAGTAGACCAGTGGCTTATCTCGCGCCTCGTACGATATTCGTGCCCTATGCACTCACAACTCATAAATTATTCGTATAATATTGGATGGCTATGAATGGGATACAAGGGAATATTGCACGAGTTAGGGCCAAAATTGCACGAATCGAAGATGAGTGCAATATTGACCCTAAGGAGTGCAATATTCCCTGGTATTCCATGAATCAAGGCCATCCAATATGATTATTATCATCTATACAATCAAGTAGAGCAACCATGAACTGCACAAAATTACCCGGCTTCTACTCGTCTTTGAAGTTGACTCGGCAGTCCCATCCCAGCGCTGAAAAAGGGAAGCCCCTAAAACTGCGTATGAAACGAACAAATAGCAAGATGTTTGCGCGCTTGTGAAATGTAACAAAATGACGCGCACTATATGCAAGCGTTTGCGAATTCAGCAAGCGCTCGCGCAATAAACGAGACAGAATTGAATGTTTATATTATATTGGATGGCTATGAATGGGATACCAGGGAATATTGCACGAGTTAGGGCCAATATTGCACGAATCGAAGATGAGTGCAATATTGACTCTAACGAGTGCAATATTCCCTGGTATTCCATGAATCAAGGCCATCCAATATAATTATTATCATCTATACAATCAAGTACAGCAACCATGAACTGCACAAAATTACCCGGCTTCTACTCGTCTTTGAAGTTGACTCGGCAGCACTGTCCCATCCCAGCGCTGAAAAGGGGAAGCCCCTAAAACTGCGTATGAAACAAACAACTAGCAAGATGTTTGCGCGCTTGTGAAAAAATGTATCAAAATGACGCGCACTAGTAGCAAGCGTTTGCGCATTCAGCAAGCGCTCACGCGATAAACGAGTTGAATATCGTGTGATCTTGAACGGCAAGTAACAACGGTAGCCTATGGTGAATTAATACGTTGGTCTATGCAATTCGTTCAATATGCTCTGATGATAGCCGGGTTCACACGTACAAATTAGCGGGATGACGATCGCGATGCTCATCCCGAGTTTTTTGGCGAGCGTCCACACGTACCAAATTAGCGGGATGGCGATCGCGATCGGTATCCCGCTAATTTGGCGAGCGTCCACACGTACCAAATTATCCCGCTAATTGCCGATAGAGACAACAACAAAGCCTGCAAACTGGGTCACACAGCGCCCTTCTCTATCACTGCTTGCGCGCACTTACCTTTGTCCATTGTCTTTTACGCGTCAGTGGTGTGGTTCGCGCGCTGTTGTTGTTGTGCTCCAAAGAGGTGAAGGACCTCTTCGCAGAGGCCTCGCTGTTGTGATGTGCGCATTGCATGATGGGATGTAAAAACTCGAGATTGTAATCCCGACCGTTCACACGTACCAGCGCGGGGCCAATTATCCCGCTAATTGGCGAACCAGCGCAAGATTTCTTGGGATTAGCATCGCGATGCTTATCCCGCTAATTTTCGGGTTTTTTCTGTCCACACGTGCAAAAAACTCGGGATGACGATCGCGATGCAAATCTCGAGATTTGTATCCCGCTAATTGGTGTACGTGTGAACCCGGCTATTGAACGGTAAAAAATTGAGCGGACTACAATACGCGTTTTTAATGTGCCGCTAAAACGTCCTATATAGATGATAATACGTTATATTTACTTGTATTAAAATAACTTCTGTCTACGATATGCTATACACAAACACATCCATATATGTATAAATATATATATATATTTCTAATTATATATAATGTATATATATATATGTATATATATATATATATATATATATATATATAGATATGTAGATAGATATATATAAATATATAGTCGAGACAATGTAATAATGACAAAAGATGTTGCAGGAAGCCAGCTGGTGGGAAGCTTTCGACCTTCGGTCTTCTTCAACTTTATTCATGTTATTGTCTGCTAAGCAGACGTGTCTGCTTAGTGTTGATTAAGTGTTGATTAAAGTGTTGATCAAGTGTTGATCAACACTTGAGAATGAGCGAGTCGCTCGAAAATTTGTGTGCAGAAATAAACCGTTGGTGAATACAGCATGAACTTTGTTCCAGTTTTGTTTTTTATCTCATATATTCGTATATATATATATATATATATATATAGTTTTCAAATACTTTAATGGTACATGTTTAGATTAAATTTGGGTGTATTATGTTTTTAGCGTATTGTTTGTTTTTTTTATTCGAATAGAAATAGCAAGGAATGCTACCTGCCAAGTTAGGTAAAAATCCGTCGTGGGGGTTTAAGGAAAAGGCTGAAAATGTAAAACAGATGACGCACCATGCACGACGGACGCCGACCGATGAATTATAGCAATACCTAACTTGAGCATTAGGCTTCGATGAGCTAAAAGAGAGAAAAGCTAGGGCACCTTAACCGTGGGATGTTATTTTTTCTGTAAGACAGAGCATATTGTGTGTGATATAGCTTTTGACAGTGCTGTAAAATTAGGCGGTACAAATATTCGAACAGTTTACAGCGTGACGGTGGTGATTTTGATAATATTTCTTTTTAATGCAAATATGACATTAAGGCGAAGAACGAGGAGAAGGGGAAAAAACTAAATGGAATGCAATGATTTTATACTTATGAAGCCAATTAGGAATTGTCAACAAATAAACTTTGCAAATTCAGGCTTAATGCCAAAGGAAAAAATACGAAAAATAGTCGAAATACTCACCGATTATTCTCAAAGGACCATCACCTGCTAAACTGCGGCTACCTTTCAACACTTCTGACTTTAATAGCAAATGATGCACAAATCTACTGGCAGAGGCGTACGTTTAAGCTCCTAGTACACCGTTGGTATTGTATACTGTGAGAAGATTCATCAGCTATGATATTTGCTGCGGTTGATTTGTTCCCATCACTGGATGATAAGGATAAAGTCAGAGTCGCCGTATGGTACCTGGGCAGATAGCAATGTTCATCCTCACAAGGTACACGGCAATCAAGGTTTACTCATATCAATTAATACTCACACGCACACACAAACGCGCGCACACATGCGCATGTACACACGTGCACGAGTATTGCAAACGCTGTTAATACGGGAGCACGTCACGAGACCGACACCCACGAGTCATACTGCCCACGAGTTATACAGCTCACGAGTCATACAGCCCATTAGTTCGACACTAAGCTAACAAGGCCCACAAGACTGACACATTAAGCCCCGCGTTGTATCTGTCGAACTCGTTTACCTATAGTGTCGAACTCATGGGCTTTATTTGCCTAGTGTCGAACTCATGGGCTGTATGACTCGTGAGCTGTACGACTCATGGACCTGTTTTAAGTGTCAGACTCGTGGGCTGTATGACTCGTGGGTGTCGGTCTAGTGGCCTGACCCCGTTAATACGAGGGTGTCAAAAAGTGTTGGTGTGAAAAGGTCAATGCTAGTATTGCATTTTGGGTCTTTTTAAAGGGTGTTACCAAACGGTTAACAGTCTGGTACTCAGAAAGTTCGTTAATTCAAAAATGAAATAAAGTCTGTAATTTCGAAGGTTCGTTGATTGGAAAATGACAAATGATTCATTAATCCGACGGTTCGTTAATCAGAAAATGAAATAAGGTTACTAATTCCAAAGACTCGTTATAGTACGCACCTTCGTTTCATTTTCGGATAGACGAACCTTATCTTATTTTCGAATAAACGAACATTTTAGGTATACTGTATAGGGAGTTTATGCTTTCAGATTAACGTATAGATGCAGCTTGATGCCGTCTCCCTCGAGCAGCTGCAAGGCGTTTGCGGCGGTTATCTTCAAAGGCACTTACAGCCTTCCTTGTTAAGGTTCGCCATCGATATCTGTCTACAGCAGCAGCTGTCTCAAGTTCACGGGGTTGTAAATGCGCCCATTTGAGGTTGGCCTTGAGATTGTCTTTATAATGTTTCTTGGGACGGCCTTGATTGCGATTGCCCTGTGACAGCTCGCTATAGATGAGCTGACGAGGGATCCTCGACTCTTCCATGCGAATGACATGACCGGACTATCGAAGTTGAGCTTGGAGGATTTTGGCTTCAATGCTTGATGTCCTGGCTCTGTCCAAGACCTCTTGGTTTGTAGTGCGATCTTGCCATCGAATATGCATGGTGGACCGTAGAGAGCGCATGGGGAACTGTTCCAGCTTTTTGGTATGCCTGCGGCACAGAGTCCATGTTCGCAGCCGAAGAGCAGTTATGACAGAACAACTGCGTTGTACACCTTGAGTTTGGTTGAAAGGCGAACGTTTTTGTGTTGTAGGACTTTCGTGCGAAGTCTTCTAAGTGCCGAAGCAAGTACGATGATGGCAATGTTCACACGATGGCATCTGAACCACACAGATATAGGGCTGTACAAGACATAGTGATTGTGCATTTTTAAAAGTGAATTCAAAAGTTGTGGATTCAAAAGTTCATCCGAAGAACATCCGAAGGACACACAATTGCCACACGATGGCTACACGACGTTGAGTACGATGACTATACGGTGGGCAAAAAATGGACCTTCGCAAGGTCTTCGAGCAATCTGTTGGTATGGCTGGCGTCACACTGTCCCGAAGTTGACAAAAGATGGCAATACGAGTATGGAATTTTCAAGCTGGCCCCGAACTTGATCAAACGTGAATAAACAGCTTAATTAAGCAGGTACGATCTTTTGTTATCAGTCTGGGAAGCACCACTGGCGGTCATAATTATTACGATGGCTTTAAGACGCCCTCACGAATGACCCGATGTTCATGCGATCGGAGTCGAATTTGAAAATTTCCTTTTTTTGTGTCCATCTTTGCTCAATTTCGGGAGAGTGTGACGCCTGCATAAAGGCCTAAAGGGACTTTACCCTTTATTCCGTTCTAGACCTATTCATGGCTGACACTGTATGTTCTTTGGATCAGTGTTTGACATTGCGATTGGAGGCCTCAATGTGTGACGTCACAGAGAATCGAAGCGTGACAACATACAAGGAAATCGTGTCCTAGATAATGGTTAGGTATTAGATTGGAAGCTTGCCCAAATAATCAGCTTATTTTATGTTGACGAAACAACGAAGGAAAGCTAATACGCTCAGTGAAAAAAAAAAGAAACTATTTCGTAAATCTTTGATTATCATATGTACACCCTGGCTAGACGACAACTCTACAAAGGGAAAAAATAAAATGGTACGATAGTAAACGATATAGAGTGACAAATCTTCATATCCTTTTAATGCATGGAAAGTGCATAGTCTCTTGTGACACCGAGATACGAAAATATATATCATTACAATCTAACATTACATGTCATCTGTAGGACCTAGGTCATGAGCTATTTTGATGTTGCAGAAAAGCGATACATTTTGTTATTTTTGTGGATGAAATTTCCATTTATAAGGCGTCAGACTTACGCTCACTAAAATCACAACATTCCTCTTGGTCAGTACACCTCAATCAATCATTTAAAGAGCGATTCAATCTTCCTGGCCTGTGCAGTCGTTAGGAAAGATTCGTTTATACGAACGAAGAATCAATGTACGGCCTGCTATTTCAGGCAGAAGATGCTCGAAGTACAGTGGGATATCCTACGACATGCGCCTGCGTACTGTAAAATGGACAAACCATGAAAATTTTCGGTTAAAGTGCAGACATGGTCTACTCGAACATTTAAGGTCACGTCTGGCCTCTTTCGTGAAACATGACACTGAAGTCTACGAAATGTTTGGTTATGTGACCCAACAATTTGTTGATATACTATACTTCTCGGATCCACGACAACTCACTTAACATTGACGCTGGCGTAAACAAACAAACAAACAAACAAATAAACAAAGGCAAATTGTCATCGAGAAAAGACTATAAATCAAAAATTAATCTAAAAAAAAAGCAAACAGCTTGGTTCAATTCATATGTCACGTTTAACTTTATGGCTCGTTCAGGGCACCGCACGCGTACGCATTTATGTCCTATATACTGATTCAATAGACTGCAACGTAACTTAGTGGAGGACAGGTATGTAGGGGATGAATCAAATCCTGATACTGCTACTGATGGTATGAGTGATGCTATTACAGTGTATGACAAAACGAAAGATGCAAGACCCGAATTTTTCGATCTCGAGCTTTGAGCATACTTTCTTCATATACCTCAAACCTACAATGAGCCGGGGTTGTCTATTAAAGATGCCGAGCCAGACAGAGGGCGTATCGAGCAGTGTGCTGAATTAAGCAGAAAACAAAAATTCAATCAATGCCATTACTATATAATTTTTTTAACGGGGAGGGAGTCTCCAAAGCACATAAAGAGGTTTTGGCAACCCACAGATAGGGAATGCTTCCAAAGGGAGGGAACGATCGAGCATAGCCGTATAAATAGTGACATAGAGGGGGGGGGGGGGTGATGATGGCACCAGCTGAACTTATACACATCATCGTTTTATAAATGAACGCATGCAAACACAGTGACAATGGTGAGTTACACACTCCTATTTAAAGCGCAAATACAAACTCAGACATACACAGAAACATAAAGGAAAAGTCTTGGTCATCATGGCCCTCGCTTATCAAAGTCACGCTCAAAATTTTTTTATTGTTTGCAAAGGGGGTGGAACCAGAATCAAAATTTGACGAAGCACCGAAAATATAACCTCCTACCTTGGCGGAGGAAAAAAAAAAAATAATGTATTCAATACAGCACAATGAACAAGTTTAATGATAAATTGCATGCTGGGCAAACTCATACAATATATGGCTTTGAATGAGTGAAGTGCCTATAACCAATTGAGAAAAATGAAAGGTCATTTGTATATACCCATGTGCACATGAGCTATCTCTGAACTGGCTTATACTGCAACATCTGTCGGACATCAGTGACACGAATGGAATATTCTATTTCAGCGAAGGGTTCTTTTACATTGCGGTAACACGCTCGTGCTAACGAAGCTGGTTGACTCTCCCAGTCAAGGACGCGGGTTTCCAACTCTGAATATTGCTGTCTCTACAACACCGTTGTTATGATATTTCTCGAAACGGAAGAATGGAAACTCTTGCTACTATCATGAAGACTCCATTTTATCGATCATCACTAAACTGGCTTTTTGTGGCCGTGACTCTTGTGGTGGGCATGTCTGTTGGTGTCTTTATTGCAATGGAGGATCGCTTTATGACGATTACCGTTAAAGTTGAAGGTTCGTATACGCATTTCTCGTCTTCGTAGCAGACACTACTTAGTTCATGTGTATCGTGTTACGAGACAGCCAGGTACATAGGCCTCTATGTACAGCGTAAATAGATAAAGCAATAAAACATTTTACACTAGCACAATATTTCTTGTCCCAATGTTATTGGAGCAAATCAGAAACCCACTTTTTCTTGTCGTTTGACAACTCAATCATTTGCAAATGATAGCAAAGAAAAAATATGGTGAAACGATTACTCATGTCTATAGTTCAGCATAATATACTAGTAGGCGTTTATCAAACGCTTGTTTTGTTGTCCGAAGACCATAGATTTATTATCATTATCTAATTATGTTCAGGATGACTATAATTCGTACATTGATGAGCATCAATTGAATTTCACACATATTTTACTAGATTTCCTGTATTTACAGGAAGGAAAAAAAGACCAAAAATCTTACATCCTTCCCATCAAAGTTTTGCAGTCGTGGCAAAAGGTAGTAGCCCACAATATGAGACCCTTTTTATGGGTAGGGTGGTATTGTTGTTGCTGAAATATTCACGAAAATCATAATCTTTATGATAAATTTGTGCGTGATCGCTGGAAAGAATTGTGTGTACATGACATCATAATCTCAGTCAATTGGCAAGTTAATGCGGTTGCGACCAATGTCATTATATGTGACGAAAACATGTGAGATTCTCAAATTCCCCATTTTTCTTATTCCAAGTGAAATTGAGATGAAACTTCTATCATTCCTATGATTCCCATTCCTTTCAATCGTATCGCCCTCCGTTTAATCATGTCACGTTGTGTCTCTGTTGTTTGTTCCATTCTGTCTTCCATTCAGCATTTTTGTGTTATGTATAATTACAGTCAGTATCTTTGAAGAAACTCTTGAGTGGTTCACAATCTACAAGCATTGCTTTTTAGTGGACCTCTCATTTCTCTTTTCCCCCTCTAAACATAACTTCTAATGTATACATACTTATGATATAATTCCTGATTTACTCTATGTTTTGTTTTTTTGGGAGAAAAGTGAGAGTGAAATGAATGAATCATCTCTTCTGCCTGACTTAACTATAGTTTTGTAGGTCAACTTGAATATTACGTAAAATTAAACGTTCCATGAACATGCCTTAGGCCACAATAAAATAGAACATGAAATATACATGTAATTCGAAAACTATCAACTCGTAAATCGTCATGTCGGTCGCAGGAAACATGTAGCATTTAGAAGAATTGAATAATATAGCTTCTTTGCACTTAAAGAAAATGCGATGAAAGGCGACTATTGCCCTGTCGTTTTTTGTTTTCTTTTTCACATTTCAGAGTCCCTTCAGCGTCACGTGGAATGTTCGTGGGTAAACGTCAATGAATCTAAAAAAATCTGGTAATTATGATCATGAGGATATCAGTTTAGATTCTTTACATCAAAATACACACATCGAAACACACAAACACACACACACACACACACACACACACACATACATATATATATATATATATATATATATATATATTTTTTATTTAATGTATATATGACTTCTGACTTTCTGTGTGTGTGTGTGTGTGTGTGTGTGTGTGTGTGTATGTGTGTGATGTATAGGTGTTTATGTTATGGCACTGGTCACACAATAGGCACACAAGCATGCCTGCGCACATAAAGATACGGTTTTATAGATATACAAATTGATTTTTTCTACGTTGGGAGAGAGAGAGAGAGATGAAAGAAAGTCGAAATGTAAACATACTATATATATATATATATACATATATATATATATACATATATTCATATATATATATATATATATTCATATATATACATATATATATATATATATATATATATATATATATTCATATATATATATATATATATATATATATATATATATCTGTATACATGTATATATATCATTCACTCCTACGTATAACCCTGGTCACACGTATACCCGCACAGGCGTGCCAGCGCAAATAAACGTACAATGCAATACAATAATTATATTTGCATAAAGCTCTTACAAAATCTGGTATTCAAATGGATTATTTCTGGGCAAGGCTGAGCTTATCGACTGCTGGTCACTGGGTGATGTGCTGTCTGCAATAATTCTATGGTATCGGCGAATATTCTGTCAAAGTTTCAAAATAAAGTAAAGGGTTTGAATACTCATACCTGTACAATTTCCGTACATTTATCTGAATTCTTTTTTCAGTAGTTCAGTATACAACAGACTGTCTACAAAGTTGATATTTTGATATCCAATGAAAAATATTAAGAAAACTGGAAATGATAATAATAATGTGCTTTCGAAATGTTGCCGTGACGTTGCTCCTTTGAAGCAATACTGCCTTCCACGTGTCCATCGGAGTCCCAGCTAGAAGTGTCGAACGTATATATGCAATAGAATTGACTGAATTTTCAGATTCCGTAATTTTTGCTGTTGTTGTTGTTGTTGTTGTTGTTGTTGTTATTTTAATTTAAAGGCGTGTGTCATTCATTTACGAATCTTTACGCCTAATACCAACTAAATTGTACACCAATATCGGTTTTTATTCTTTAAGGAACACAAATTCAAATTAATTTCGCTGCATTATTGCCGCAATTTTGGAGATTCTAAAACAGACTGTCATCACCCATTATGGTCCGTTCATCTAATCATCACCAGCTGTCTCCACGTCCGTTTCTTTACAAATGCTAATGTGCTACAGGAAGGAGTGTCATCGTAAATACAACGAACAATGTCGTGATTCCAGTCTGTGCGGTATCCATGGCTACAACACCACTGCTTGCAGTGATTTTGGCGGCATAAGGAATGCGGTTGACGTGATGGCTAATGTGAAGCTTGGGGCCGATAAGGAGCATTTTATTTGACTTGAACTCTCTAAATTCCTTAGATTTAGATGAGGGACAAATCCAAAATTAGATTGAAAATCTCAATCTGATAGATTTCGAAGTTAATCTAATCACCAATCCTTAAGTCTAATTTTGGATTTGTCCCTAACCACAGTCTCATATAACTAGATTGATTTCCAATCTAAGGAATTTGGAGAGAAAGCGGCTTCACGGCAACCGCAATGTTTGTAGAAATTATGGAAAATTATGGGCTCTGATATCTGACTTTTGTACGTAGACATGATTTATTTGATATCCTTGTTCAATATTTGACTCATGGCTTTGGTTCATTTTTTTTTTGCACGCATGAACAATATTGTGCCTGTTCCTAACTTGCTCTTGATTTGTTCCCAAAAATAGAGTGGGTAAGATGGGGTAAGACGCTTAACCCGTTAAGGACGGACTGATTTTGCTATAACACGCATTCCCCCTTAGACACCTAACCTGATACGCTCCTTTGCAGGCAACCAATGAAGACTCTTTAGGATTATAGGGCTGATGTGACTGCGTTTGCTTGACACAGAAACGACACGCGCAGCGTGGTTTTGTAGTTTTTGTAATTGGGCAATTTGTGAGTTGATAGAAATGTACTTACTATGTATACCGTCAATGCAGACCTCAACGTCACAAACAATATCTTCCTCTTCAGTCCAAATCACTTGGCGTTGCGTAGGTTGCGAGATGATGTTCAAAAAAGCACAAACAACTTGATAACAACTATCGTTAAATGTACAATTGATAATGGAAAGAGTCTGTAAAAATAATTCCTGTTAACTGCTAGGCGTACTTTCCTTTAGATTTAGTTGCACTTGTTTATGTAATTGTATAGTGAAGCATGCGATTGACTGGGAAAATAATGATAAGGAAACATAAATAGTCTTATTAAGGTGTCTTCTTTAAGGTCAATACATCATAAGACCGGCGAGTAGTGATGAAGAATAAAAAATGACATCGAACGACGGACTAAACAGCTCCTGATCTCTCTCCAGTGCGCAAACAATGAAAATGTAAATACCCATATTTTACCTGTGAGGTATCAGTCAGGTTTAAGCAGGCCGCAATATTGTGTGTTATTTGTTCAAATTTGAATCACCTTAAAGAGCCTATGAAATGCAAATGCATGTTAATACACTCAACATCGCTTGTTTGACAAAAGGAATATCTAGATACATTCCCTATATTTCATCATAATTTTTACTATTTTTCTTCAGATTGCTTGTGTACGGCCATAAAAAAAAAAACCCCTTTCCACATCAATATTCTGCTCATGACCTCATCAGCCCATCATTGCTTAAAGGTACGTAGCCCACATTTGTAAACCTGCAGCAATTGGTCTCATATAGTTAGCATGGAGTTTGGGTATGATTGCAGTAACACCTGTGCAAAATTTCGTTCCAATTAGTCCATTACTTTCATAAAAATAGATGAAAATGCACCGTATGCATGCGTATAACGCTCGCTATAGCTCCGGTCCACGTATGTACTACTTGCATGCGATACATGTGTAAGTTACATGTACGTACTAGTAGCTAGCCCCGGAGACCGCGCCGCAAGGCGCGGTCCTGGCGGCTACCTCGCAGCTGAGCGGGAGCAAAAATCACTGCCACATTCACGGCGACTTCACAAATAAAGCACGGCTAAATTTCTATCATAAACACAGTGACAATTAATACATTACCTTTTCGACTTGGTTTTCTCACCCATCTATCTAGAAACTGCAAAATTTTCTACATTTTTTTAGGAGTATTAAGCGGCCTGCCCTAGTGCAACAGTGGAGAGACTTGCTGCTATATCCATTAGTACGCATTACGCATGCTCTCATAAAATGCACTGCACTGCATGCATGCTGTGCCCCTGTGCAAGTGATTGTGAGTTTCAGTGAGCATCGGTGAGCTGAAGATATTCGCGTTATAAGACAACATTTTCTGCATCATAAGCAATGAAATGCATCAAACAGTCGCCGAAATTAATCATTTAGGTTTAATCGACCCATGTAAGTATTCCTAGTAGTTTTTGTTGAAAAATTAAGGAAATATAGCGCCGAAACGGCACCCGTTTTGTACAACTCCTCGATCTGAATGCGAAAACGGCACAGCCCCAACGCTGCACGTTGGTGCTATGTTACTGTTATACCTTGTACTTGAAGTCATATTGGACCTGTTTTATGCAGTTTTGATTTTCGTGGGTTTGCAAATGTGGGCTAGTACCTTTAAGTACTGACATGTTTAAGACAAGGCATCGAAATGCACCTTCCTCTCGACTGGGTATAATAAACTTGCATGTTTCCATGTTACTAATATGACTAACAAAAGACATCTTAGGGGAACATGCAAGTTGCGCTCGATCTGGGGGAACGTGCCTTCCGGTATCTTTGTTAATCATACCAGGCCCCATTTCATAAAAGGCGATAGGATAGCAACTCTTGCTGGAATGACAACTTACCACAGCAACAGCCAATCAGGAAGCTGGATTCTTGTCGTTACCATGACAATTGCCATTCCAGCAAGAGTTGCTAGCGTATCATTTTTTTTTTTAAAGAAACGGGGCACAGTAGTTTAGCAGTGATTGACAGATTAGTTCACAAGCAGGATATTGGTTTAGAAGGTTGTTTTTTTTTTGCGTATCTAAGTTATCTGAAAAAAAAAAGAAAAATATAAAATAATATAAAATAATCTATGGAACGTGTTCACTATAGCTACGCTACATGAATGGTGTTGAGGGTATCATGAATCAAGTCAAATCAACATGCATTTTTCACAACATAGGTCATTTAACCTACTGCATGCAGCAACAGTTACCTGTCCATAGATTTGCATGACAAATTTGTGCACATTTGACTCACTGACAGAGAAGTGGTATGATTACACACAACATTGCTCAGTGGGACCCGGGAATCGAACCGGGGTCCTTTGGATCGTGCACGGGGCAGACGAGCTACCGACTGAGCTAACTCACCGCCCTTTATTCACGAGCCATGATTATTGTCGACAGACAAATAATGTTAGAGAAAATTGATGTATCAAACAGTGAAAGCATTAATCTATAAAGGAGAAAGGAAATGTGACGCTCTAAACACAGATAGAACCTCTCGTGTGAAGCATTTGTGTGAAATAATGGAAATGTTTGATTTTCATCAACTTATCACTTCCCCCAACCGGGTTACCGTTGATGTTTTCGTCAGCAATACACTTAATTTGGACTCATAAGCGAGAAAAAAGGACATGCAAATGTTATTGAGATATCTTTCACTGATCATTATCTCGTTTACTTTACCACAGGTAAAAAGCAGCTATGCATAAAGAAAATAAATGTATAATAAGCACAAAATTGGGAGAAATATAAAAAAAGTAAAATTGATGTTGAAAAAACGTATGGAAGATGCTGCTGCCATATCGTTGGAAGAATTACAATTGTACAACTATTATATGAGCAGTGTAACCAATGTCTGTGATTCTTTTGAAAGTACACTTTCATGTATTCCTAACAGACATGCACTTGTATGATTAAAGCAGAAAACATCGTATTAGGAAAAAAGAATCGCCTTGGATCAAAAATGGTATCTCGTTACTGATCTGACAAAGGAACGAAAAAAAAACAACAAGAGCAAAACGACGCTGATGACTGGAGATGCTATAGAAATAAATGAGGTTAACTGTATATATTCGTCAAGCCAAGAAATATCACATTACCCCGTAGTATGGAAGTAGTGATATTAGGTGATATTTGGAAATCATTGAAGTATTATAAATGGCAGAAAAATGATATGATTCTGTGAAAATATCTAAAATTGAAAATGATAATGTTGATATCGTCGATAAACCTGGAATTGCTGATTGTGTAAATTCTCATTCCACAGAAATAGGATGTGAAGTTCAAAAGTAGTATTGCGCCCCCTGTTGGTCGAAATGAACAATTATAAGACGCCCATCAAGTTTCGTTTTGATCAAGTTCGAGAACATCAAGTTCTCAAGGTTTATAGGTATAAATAGTTTAGAAGAAAAGAAAGCCTGCTGGCCTGATAACACACCTGACATGATCTGCAAAATAATCGTGAATAAACTTGTTGAACCTCTTGAAGCTATTATAAACTTTTTGTAGTAAGCTAGGAGTCGTCCTTTTGCAATGGAAAATCAGTGTCGTGTTATTCCAGTATTCAAATCAGGCAAGAAATGTGATATCATATTAGTAGTCATAGACCAACATCCATTCTTTCAGTGACCGCTACAATTGTTGAAAACTTACTGTTGAATTAACTTTACACTTATCTGAATCAGGAAAATATCTCAACATGTAATGCTGTAAAAGTGGATATTTTTGCGCGACTAATTTTTCGCGATCGGCGGGGTAAGAAGAGTTTCGCGTGTTTTTAATTCCGCGGAATCAAGACATCAACTACTGGAACATAATGGCGAGCAAAAATATTCGCGTGCTTTTACTTTCGCGCTAGTTTTGGGTTGCGCGAAATGCGTGAAAATTTCAACACCGCGAAAATTTCCACTTTTACAGTAAACCCGGCTTCAGATCGAAACATTCTTCCATGACATCGCTATCACGGAAGATGGCTGGATAGCTAAGACAAGGGTGTTCTAATTTAGTTTGAGTGGCGACACTCGACCTAAAGAAAGCCTTTGACACAGTCGATCATTCCATTCATTTGAATGGTAAAGCTAAGGCTTACTGGACAGGACAGTTCGATCCTACAATATACCGTGGTTCTGCAGCTATTTAGCTAACCGGATCCAGTAATACTTGTGTTAACGGGATTCATGCCAGCTCACAGAATCGATGATGCTATGCGGAGTACCAAGCGGGTCTAAACCTTGGTCCACTGTTATCTGTGTAAACGATCTACCTTCGTGTTTGAACTCATGTAAAACGTCATTTACGCTGATAACACTTGTCTTTTTCATGCCAGCGCAAATCCCTAGACACTGACTGACTCATACAATGAGTGTCTATTGATTCATGGTTGAACAGGAACAGACATGCCTTGAATGTGAAAAAAAAAATTAATGTGAATTCTTTTTGATTAGAACAAAGAAAGAAATCAGGCCGATTCCAAATTTTGTATTCAGAATGTTTCACTTAAACGCGGCACTCACTGGAGTTGACATTGATGACAATTTGAATTGGGATAAGCATATCGATTATTGAAAAGATTAAGACCGTATGTTACGCAAGAAACTGCTATAACATGCTATAAATCTGTAATAAAAACAGGTATGACTGCTGTAGCATGATATGGCGGAATGATGGTAAAGAATGTTTAGAAAAGTTACAACTTATATAGGGCATCAAGGGTGATCCTCAATTGAAAGTCGAAAGGAGATTTCCTCGTCGCGAAGTATAAGAGTGTTTAAAGATTGATAAACTGTCAGTCCGGAGAGATGAATATGTTTTATATACCATGTATAAGATGATGCCTGGTGAGTTTATGAAATATTTTGTATGCAGACAATTTTATTGTGGTTTAAGAAAACATAAGAATTCGGAACTACCAAAACCTCGTGAAAACTTCACGAAACGGCGCCTATATCCAATAGGGGAATTAGGCAATGGCATCAGCTTCCTGTGAACTCGAAAAAGAAGTCATTGGCAGGATTAAAGATGCTTGTTTAGGTGTCGGACTGAAATGGCGTCCAATTTTCTGTTTATTAAATATATTTGATAGATAGGAAATAAATACAGATATATGAATATTCTAATTTGCAATAAATGGACGGGGGAGGGTAAGATTTGTTAGTTTTCTTTGTATTGTTATCAATGTATTATATTCTTGGCTTTGTTTGTATGTCTTATTTCTCTTGTTATTGCAGAATGTTTTTGCATGTAGGGCCTATTGATGTATGCGGGTTTTTTGTTTTGTTTTTTATCGGCACGGACCAGCTGAAGAACAGCCATTGGCTGAAGCAGGTCCCATGTGAAAATGAAATAAACTGAGACTTAACTGAATTTAGTAATCAGGACAATATGTCTCCCTAAAGCTGGATCCATGGTTCATGATCATAACAGTCTTTTTGGATCTTTCTGTATATTTATTTTGTATTTTAATTCAACTTTTGTCTTCTTTGTCAATGTGTTTATTTCTTGATTTCCTTAACTGCAGGGGCAGGATTTCGTCGTTGACGTCAGCAAACAGAATAGGCCTAATCCAGGTGTTCCAGCCCGACACGCCGCCCCTTAAAATGAAAACATCGGAGAAGATGTCAGTCATCGTCAAAGACAACCAAACCAGGCCAGTTCCAAAAGTGAGAACATGTTCTATTGTCGGCAATGCTGGTATCCTTGACGACAGCGTTTGTGGTGACGTCATAGATGAAGCGGACATGGTCATTCGTCTGAACCTTGCGTACTTTGGCGGGAAATATGGTCGAGACGTTGGGTCAAAGGTTAACATAATGACGCTGAATATGAACCTGTACAAGGCAGTAACACGGTGTTTCAGGAAACATCCCGTCCATTTAACTTACGAAAAATACACAGAAAAGTGTCGGGATTTATATGACAGACTTTTAGCAGTCAACGGCAGCATTTTGTGGCATTTTAAGCCACTAGGACATTTCAAGGAATTCCAGCAAACCTTGACGTCTCTGCACAAGATCGGCATCCGCGTCTCTTTTGCATACAGCCCCAAAAGGCCAATGTCGGTTGCACGAAGGTATGAATTACATTCCCATTGCATTTGATTTGGTGTTGGTTTTGTTTACTATTTTCATGACATCTTCATCTGTACCTATCACTCTTTCGTTTGTGTGCATGTACACGATGTAATGTTGAGCAACTAGCGCTGGTTGTTGCGCCCTCTTTTCTCTTCTTTCTTTCTTTCTATCTTTTTTTTTTGTTCAAACTCCCTATTCTAATTACACACTAATCTATATATATATATATATATATATATATATATATATAAAATATATACATATATAAATGAAATAAAAATGAAATGAATATTATGTATACATAAATATATATATATATATATATATATATATATATATATATAAGTATTGGAACAAGTTCACTCGGTTGACAGCAGGTTCATCCGTATTTTATTGCTACTCGGAGTTTCATGCCACCTTCATTTAGGGGCAATCATCAGGCGATTGATGTAGCATGATGTAAATAATATATATGTAATGATATATGTAATAATATATATGTAATAATATATATGTAATAATTGATGTAACATGATGTAGGTCTCATTTTCATGCCCCTAAATGAAGGTGGCATGAAACTCCGAGTAGCAATAAAATACGGATGAACCTGCTGTCAACCGAGTGAACTTGTTCCAATACTTCTGTCTAGAGCTCTTCCTTCGAGGATATCGAGCACTCTTCATAGAAGGATAGAATCACCAAGTGTGTATATATATATATACATGTATATATATATATATATATATATATATGGGTGAGAATTTTGAACGATGTACAATTGCCAATTTTCGCACCTTATGACATTCTTTCCCTTAGAACACGCCAGGATGATCTAAGAAACCAGATTTTTTCATGTCATCTCAAAGATTGGTAAATTTCCTTTCAGGAAATATATGGTTTCGTTGACTTTTGCCCAATATTTTTCATTTGACAAGGACTTAAAGCGTAAAAATACGGTAAAAACGCTATTTTCACAATTATTTTTGTTTTTCAAACTAATGATGTGCATTTTTAAGCGTACGTGGCATCTAATATCTGACCATGTTCTGGATCTGACATATCATGGGTATGAACCACAAAATTATTAGAACTTTATGAGCACGTATAAAATCACAGAGAACAATTGAAATATCAAAGTCCTAAACAGACGAACGTCCGTGGTGCTTTTATTTCTATCGCTGCTGCAAATTCTACTTTGTTATCCCAACTGTAATGTATACGAAAATTTGGTGTTCCACCTAATGAACATATCCTGCAAAAATTGTACGTCTGCTGTCTGTACATGGGACGTAATATTCTTTTATGCAAAATTATACTCAGTTTTCGTCACGGACGTGCTTCCGCTATTTTCTAATAAAGATCGTATCCCATTAAACGCTATTGGTGACATTGTTCTGAGTCGTAATCAACTAAGATCTAGCCACACGATAATATGTTTGTTTTGAGTTTCTGTCCATCCTTTGTCAAATAGGAACCGAAATTATATTTTTAGACGAACCTCCGAGAAAAAAAGAACGTCCGTGATGATTAAAACGTTTTCGAGTGGGACACCATCTTGCTTTGATGACGAAGGTGCATTTTACCTTTGGCTCTCTAGCCGAGGAGCTGTATGTTATTTTTGGAGCGGACTGAGGCTTGTCCGCAGTTTGTGGACCATGCAATTCACCGAGAACCAAGCAAATAATTAATATTTTCTCTGAAAATTCACCTCCTGATCCCCCTCTGAGCAATACATATGTTGTAAGGATGTCAAATTTCTTATAATTTGCATTGACAATACCTTTTCAAATTTTTGAAAGAGTTAGGAAGGCTATGTACTCTCTGCCGATTAGTTATCCGTCCGGGAACATGACCCTATCAGTAGAACGAACGTCCGTGACAATTCCAGCGAACGTCCGTGACGTATGCAATCCCTTCGATAGGGATAACTTGTCCCGAAAGTGTCCTGTATTCTTTAAAACTTTTAGCTTCAATAGCCACAAATAAAGTTTTACAAAGTAAACAATGAGTTTAGGGCAGTAGTTTCAGAATTTTTAAGGCGTTATGTGATCATGATGAACAAAGAGTTGAAAATTTACTCACAATTTTACGCTTGTTTTCCCTCTAATTATACAAAAACAGCTAAACACTGAAAACAAAGTTATAGGAAAATGGAATTTTGCGTAATCTGTCATTTCCTTGCATTTAAATTTCTTTCTAATGAGGATCTGGAGACAATTTGTACTGTTACAGGTTCTGAAAGTTTCGCTCACGGACGTTCTGTCCGAGAAAGAAAGTTGCTGATAATTACAAATATATCACTGCACATAAAGTTAATGTTAGTTGAAAATATTACCGAATCACCGAGCCGCTCATACCAAAAAGTGAATAATGTTCAGCACTCAGTTTACTTGTAATAACAAAAGGAAAACGTTTTGGTCACGGATGTTCGTTGGTAGAATAAGTCAATGGATTACATAGTAGGAGAAAGAGGATCAGTGCCACTTTTTAGTGACAGGTGCGCCTAGTGTTTATCTTTTGAGTATGGTAGCTGCCGTCTCAAACAGAACACATCCAGTTTTGGCCTCCATAACGGACGTTCGCTGTAATTGTCATGATATTAAATGCCTTAATTCATTCTTATTTTTCTCTTCATGACGATTTTTCTCTCATTCCCTCAATAGCCTGGACATGCTGCGACCAAACAGAAAACAGAAACAAAACAAAACAACCCAAAACAAATCCGAAAAGTGCTACGTAATCACATGCAGGATAATGACGGAAGAAGTCTGTAATGGGCATGTGTTGAATAAAAAATGGAAAAGTTTCCAAAGGACGTGGAAGCAGTTGAATAAAAATGACTGAGAAACAGAGAAGGGATCGAGCTCCAACACACAGAGAAGATAATTGCCAGTGCACTCCCGTTGTACCAAATTCCTCTGGAGAAGTTTTTGTTTGTTTGTTTATGTTTTTTTGGTCATCGAAATGCCGTCACAAGCGAACAAAAATAATGCAGTATACAATTATTGTCTGATGAAAACAAACAAATCCTCCGCTTATCATTACATTGTGTTGTTTTATACTCATCAATGAAAAGCAATGTTCATTTGTAATTCTTTCCAAGATTTTTTTTTTCATTTTAAATTTAAGAGACAGAGAGATCGTCAATATGTTTGTGCTTTTGTGCTTACTTTGAAAACACATGTTAAAAAAGTAATGATTAAGAATAGGTTTAAGGTTGCACTTTGATACGTTCGCTCTTCCTAAGATTCGTTACTCCGATGTCTAAAGGTTTGTTATTCCGAAAATGAAAAAAAAAAGTTTGTAGTTAATTAAGGAGGTTTGTTATTAAAAATTTTCTTATTCCGAAAGTTTGTTAGTCCGAAAAATAGATATTAAGGATCATTATTGTAGGTCCGTTCTTCTAAAAGTGGAAAGGGCCTGATATTCGTTTAGGTGAAAACGGTTATTATGAGGTTTTGAAATTTGGAGGATTTTAGTTGTTAACTTGTTTCTCCACATTTGGATAAGCGAACATGATTTTTCATGTTCAAATTAATAAACCTTTCGATTAACCTTCGGAGATTCCTGTCATTTACCGAATGAAAAAGCTTCATAATCATACGAACAATTTTTGTATTGACAAACTGTGTGAATAACGAGCCTCCGAAATGACGCGCTACAAAATGTTTGTTATAACAAAACATATTGTATAATATCGAAGTCACAAACATCTATCCAAGTAATATGGACTTATTGTGTCTTGTTATGACGAAACTTCACAGTATCGAACCTATTATCATTTCTGACTAATATAATAATACAAATTCTCCTCGGTAACTGTGTGTAACACAAGGAGCAAACATAGAGGGATTTCTTCCCAACGTATTCGTTTGCCCTCCCCAGCTAAACTTCGTATTTCTATAACGGAGCACATTTCTGTTGTCTTTCTATGTTAATTCTTTGTCATAATTTTAGCTGTGACCATGTTTGTTATAAGCAAATTTTGCATTGTAGACTTTAGATAACAAATTTAGGACCTGAATCTTTACTTCATGATAACGAAATTTTGATAAATATATTCGTTCTCAAGGATGGACTGCGTCACTGAGATTACACGTACGTTTGTACGTTCATTTACGAGAGATGGAAAAATTGTTTTCTTTGATTCCTCAGTATGAGAAGATAAACAGGCTTATATAATTGAGAATTGGTAATATCTGTTCAGGATTTTGCAGAGGAGTTTGTTCTCGACATGAAATTGCTGTTTGTTCTGAGTAGAATGCGTTTCCAACTCCAGAGAGCTGCATCTTGTTTGTTCCGAACGTCCGGGAGCTACATGCGAACCTCCGTGATGAAAACTATGCTATGTTCGTTGGGTTATAGAGACTGCCTAGATCAGATATATCTTAAAAAGGTATGTTATTATTTCGGAGTGGGGATTGAAGTATGGGATAGTGAAATAAGAGGTCAAAATATTGAGTTTCTGTAAAATGCGCGTAAAGTGGAGAAAGTGTTTAGCGGAAGAGCAATATTTCAACAGAAACGACGAATTTAGTTAAATCATCAGTTGTCTACCATTACGTACAGGTTAAGAGTACAAGCTTAATATTCTGCAAGCACGTACACATGTCCCTTAAGATATTTTGTTAGGATTTTGAACTGAATCATATCTTTGCAAACTATGTTAAATGGTATTCACGTGTATGTGCAGTACTATTCCTCACGGACGTTCGCTGCTCTGGACATGGTAAACTTCAGCGGTGAATAAAAACTTGTTCCTCTGGGAAAATCCTAGTATAATTGGGTTCATATTAAAGCTTGAGTTATACTCTTTCAGGTAAGATGATTAATGTGGAGAATTTCCTACTTTTTCAATTTTGCCTTGTTTTGGCTCAATTGTACATCGTTCAAAATTCTGACCCATATATATATGTATATATATATATATATATATATATATATATATATATATACATATACATATAATTAAAATTAACGAATTGCTGCTGACTTTGCCCGGACTTCTCAAAAGCAAGAAGATTGGTGGGTATTAATGGCGGAAAAAAGTTAGAAAAGCGAAGTGTAAGTGAAAAGACATGAATTGTTCTACAAAGTGGCGTTGAAAATGAAAAGAATCATGGATCAACTTACAGTTTTGAAAGCTGCCCAGAGTAAGTGGACAGGAAATGTTTGTAACATGATGTAGGTCTCGCACATAGATAATCATTAGAATAAACAAAAAGTTGAAAAAAAAAAACAGAGATGTTACGTGTTCCTGGGAGTTTAATCAATGTATATCGATGTTTCATGCATGAAAAGCAACTTGTTTTACACTGGTCCCGAGATTTGGGAGGGGCGGATGGTACGTAATCTTCTCAAACTAGCTACACTAAAGAGGCCTTGAAAAGATTGTCCTCTGAAACCCAATAAGGAGATATACGAAAGAACGCTTCCAGCGGCGGCCGCGTTCAAATGCAGAACACTTATAGCGGGGAGTTCACGGTAGCAAAGCTTATTCACCTATCTCTCGAAGTAGAATCAGTTAGGAGGTTCGAGACGTTCGAGACTCGAACCGGCAACTCCCTTCGTTCTATCAAGTTGGTATTGTATACATTCGAAGATTTCAGTGATATAGCAGTATTTATTATATTATTCATTATTAGACAGCAGAAGGACTCGTGTTTGTTATCTTATGTATGTATCTGTAATTGTATGTGAAGTATCTTTGAAGAAACTCTTGAGTGCTTCACAATCTACAAGCACTGCTTTTTAGTGGACCTCTCAGTTCTCTTTTTTTTTCTCCTCAAAATATAACTTTGTATTTTCCCGTATGTATGCATGATCCATCTCTATTAGTTTGTTGAATATCGTTTATCCTTTGCATTCTGTCCTGTATATATGCTTATGATGGATTTTCTGATTTACATTGTGTTATGTTTTGTTGGAAAAAAACGAGAATGAAATGAAATAAATGAATGAATGAAATCTCTAATCAAAAGTGTGACACATAAGAAGGGGGATCTGACAGGGATGTGTCCCTCTCAATTATGAAAGCTTCATTTTTTTTTCTTTCATTTTGACATCATTTTTAAAGATTATGACCTGAAACGTTAATGTGATAAATGCATCACATAAAAACCACGGTATCTTATGAGAAAGTTGATCATATCAGTCTATTTCTAGGTCTGACACCACCATTCAGGGTAAACTAGTGACATAAACAGGAGAGAGAGAGGGCGAGAGATTAATGATGGTAATTCAAATTCAAATTCAAATGATTCTGTTTCAATATAAAGTAGTACAAAGTTATATACGTAACGCTCACATGAGTGCAGAATATGTTAAAGGGATGGTACAGTTTTGGTGGAGATGAGAATTTGGCTCTTAACTTTTTGCGAGATACCAAGAAAACACTTATGATATAGTACAGAACATACCATTTTAAGAGGAATTCAAAGTTTATTTGACGAAAATCGGGTTTTGAATGACTGAAACATCCAAAAACAAAGTAAAACAAAGCGATCGTAATAAAGTGTGGGTCCCACACTTTATTAGAATCGCTGTTTTTTGATATCTCGGCCATTTCAAAACCAATTTTCATCAAATAAACGTTTAATTCCTCATAGAACTACATGCTCTTTCACATTTTATAAGAGGTTTGTCATTATCTCACAAAAAAATATTAGAAACCTGAAATTAGGTCTCAACCATAACTGTACGATCCCTTTAAGGAATTTTGAATCACACAAGCTTCAACAAAGCATTGGTAATTGCAATGGTAATTTTAGCCAACATGAAAATCATAGGATTGGTGACACTTAACGCCCTTATTTTTCTCAACCGACAAAAACATGATCTTTTAGCAAGACTGTTAAGTAAATACGGCAGGGAGAAAAGGTACACATGCCTGGGAAAAGAAGAAAAAAAATTCTCACAAGGAAAATCAGATACCAGTCAACCATTGCGACAATTATTATGGGTGGGATATAATGATCGTTATTGTCCCACTGTTGAATAGACACACAGCGTGCTTTCGAAAATGAACTCAATATAGCTTGCCATGCGGCTTTAATCGTTATTCATATTTTAAACAGTGGAGCTAGACAGTCGTCACGACGTTTAAATAGTACGACAAATCGTTTACTCCGACATTTATATTCATCATTTTTGCATTCCTCGCTCTCTCGACCTATTCGGGTCTCAGAGTGTGTCAAGCTGTGAGATCTTCTCGACTTTTCGTGTCCGACAAGGTAAAAAGACGATCTGTCGGGTTTCATCTGCATGTTTCTCGGACCCGATATATAACGTTGACCCCATTGTGAAAAGTTCAGAAGGGAGGTGTATGGTCAATTCCCACCTCCCTGGTTCAAAAGGGAGGTCATGTTGATTGCTGCTTTCATAGGTTTTTTGTCCAGTCTATGGTCGCCTCGTAAACCACGAAAAATGTGAAAAAGGGTGTATTCAGGAAACCAACTGACCGTGTTTGGAATTCATAACAACAGAGCCAACATAGCAGTGGCGGATCCAGGCGGGGGCTCACCAGGCGCCCCCCCCCTTTTTTTTTAGTTAGAACAAAGAAATAAGAAAAAAATGAGGGGGCGGCGCCCCCCTTAAATTTTGTAAACGTGCCTCCTCTTTAGGGAATTCCCTGATCCGCCCCTGCTTACTATGAAAAGTTCACAAGAGAGGTCATGTCGATTGTTTTGTCCAGTCTGTAAGTTCGCCTCATAAAGCACGAAAAATGTGAACAAAGGGTGTATTCAGGAAACCAACTGACCCCATTAGGAATTCATAACAGGAAAGCAAAAACTGACCGTGTCAGGAATTCATAACAGGAGAGCCAACATAGGTAAAGGTTTTTAGCTGCTGGTTAGGGACCTCAGTATTACATCATGAGGGATCCGACAGAGATGTAATGATGCCAGGCACGAAAAATGAAGAGAAGAAAACAACACTGGGGATGGTCACATGAAAGAAAAATTAAAACAATAGATGTATGAACTAAATTTCTGAATCTGCAGAACAAATCAAAGGCAAAAAGATGTAATTCAGCCTCTGGCTGCGATCAATGATTTGTTGAATAAAGATACCATTAATAATAATGATAATAATAATAATAATAATAATAATAATAATAATAATAATAATGAATTAATAAGTTGTGGCATGATTATCATAGGCACAGCCATCACTGAAATGACTTTCGGGATGATTCAGATAAACATGTTGATTTAGCGGATGATATAATTATCTGTATTGGTTATTGGTTTAGATGTATAAAAAACAGACATTAACCGCAATCACGCATACAATGGCTTCTTTGCTCGGCTCCGATAGCAAGCGATGAAACGTCCCCGAGGGTTCTTGGTTCATGAGCTGATGAGGATAGATTGAAGATAGCATGTACGTGAGGTTTAAGGGGGGGGGGGATCACTTAAAGGGGAAGGCTAGTAACTGATCAGTGGGAATCAGTGGAAATGCTGGGAGATGATTGTTCCAATCCTTATGGGATTCATTCAAGAGTTCATTGTATATCTATTATTGTGTGAAAATGATTTGCTTCAAAACGGTCTCATATTCAAGTAATGTGCAGATTAATGCTCCGTCACTGACCAGGGACGCTAACCTGGAAGCATTAAACTGCACATTACTTGAATATGAGACCATTCTGAAGCAAATCATTTTCACACAACAATAGATATACAATGAACTCTTGAATGAATCCCATAAGGATTGGAACAATCATCTCCCAGCATTTCCACTGATTCCCACTGATCAGTTACTAGCCTTCCCCTTTAATCCCATCCTCCTATTTGCCCCAGGTTCTCCTGCTTTCAGAATTTCAAATTCGTTGTACTAAGTACTTTCGCTGGCTTCATGATATAGGGCGCTGTTGCTTATATAATCCAGTAATTATTATATCGATGATTTATATGCGTGTCAGAGTTGTACGTACAAGTATGTGTTCACAGTACAACCATGTTGTGCCTACAAATATGTACGTGTTAGCATCCTGTGATTTCATTCATGTTTGTATTTTTGTCCCTTACTAACCCTAACCTTCCCAACATCTATGTTTTGTTTTGTTTTTTTGATACCTCGTATTTCTCATCCTGGAATCATCCTTTGTTTTTGTTTGCTTATTTGTCTAATTTTTATTTTTACACTGGACAGGGTCTTCAAACTACCGTCTCCGTCCACTGGTATTGCCATTTTTACCGCGGCTACCCAGTTTTGCAGTGAGATCCGCCTCTTCGGTTTCTATCCGTTTTACCAAGATCCGACAAACCGAACTCTGAGGTACCACTATTACGATGAGATGCAGTTGAACTACACGAAAAACAGGCATAAAATGCCACACGAGTTTGAACTGCTCATGAATATGGAAAAGAGAGGCGTTATCCGTGTCATCAACGATTGTGCGGGAAAGTGGGATAACCGGATATTACGATGTCAACAGCAAATTTTTTAGACTAATTCTTGCACTTAAGTGCAACAGTGCTTTGAATGAATAACGTGACGAGTTTACATGTGCCTTCCGTTATTATAAGTCAAATTAATATCATTGACTGTTTGTTCTCCTGATCATTGAAGTTAAAACTCCCTGTTCCATTGAAAAGAATATAAACAGAGTAAAAAAAAACCAGTTGGAATTTTCTAAAGGCCCAACAAAATGATGAAACAATAGCATATTGGAACTTTTGCTTTCACATGTCTTTGTGAAGGAGTGATTATGCAAACTGGATGATGTGTTGGTAATGATAGAGCCTCACGTTTTTTGTATTCACTGGAACACAAATCTTCACAACTTTCTTATCATCTTAAAGAATGAAAAACAAAACGTGTCTTGCATCCTTATCATCAAATCATTGTAATGCACCTGTGATTATGGATCTATTCTGGGGACTGTTTGATACTATACATGATATCGAAATAACATTTTTATGTTATACGTCATTGTATGATATATTTTTTGTATACTTAAAACAAAGAAAAACTTGTATCGTAATAATATAGTTTAATTTCTTGTTGCAAACACAATCACTGGTCTATAAGAAACTTTAAGATTCCATATTAGTTCACAAGCTTCCGTCGTAATACAAAACTATACCATTCTATACGTTGATTAAAGGGGATGGCTAGTAACTGATCAGTGGGAATCAGTGGGAATGCTGGGGACGATTGTTCCCATTCTTGTGGAATTGACATTGTAAGAGTACATTATATATCTATTGTTGTGTGAAAATTATTTGCTTCAGAATGGTCTCATATTCAAGTAATGTGCAATTTAATGTTTCCAGGGTAGCATGCCTGTACAGTGACGGGGCATTAAACTGCACATTACTTGAATATGAGACCATTCTGAAGCAAATAATTTTCACACAACAATAGATATTATAATGTACTCTTAAATGAATCCCACAAGGATGCGAACAATCATTTCCCAGCATTCCCACTGATTCCCACTGATTAGTATACTAGCCATCCCCTTTTAAGTAAAAAAAAAAAAATACTTGCGAATATAGAGGAATGTAGTCCTATAAGATGGACTAATTGGGGCTTAGTATCAAAGACTGTGTGATGATGATAATAATGATGATGATGATGATGTGTGTGTGTGTGTGTGTGTGTGTATGCGTGTGTGTGTGTGTGTGTGATAATACGACACGGGAAACTGGGGAAGGAATCTTACGGTGAAATAAATGTCGCTTCCTCTTACCTTTAACTGTCAGTAAATTAGGTTCAAGACAAACAAACAAATACGCGGTCAACGTTTTCAATTACTATGCAAAATATTTATTTCTTTTTATGTTCCCTGCATTTTTTTTAATGTCATAGGATAGTAACATGAAAACAGGCAAGTTATGCTTAGTCAAGGAAAAGTGCATTTCCATATCTTTTGCTCATTTTATACATGAATAGTACTGTAGCAATTATGCTTCACATAATATGACGTCACTTGCAGAACATCGGTTTGGATGTCGTTTTTGTGGGCGTATCCAAGTAATCTTGAAAATATAAATCTATTTAGCAGAAAAGAAAATATTCCAAAAATATATATGATGTTCGTATTTAGATATTCATTCGACCCCACGAGTGATGTTGAGGGTATTATATATCACGAATCAATGCGAATCGACATACATTTGCAATAATATCATGGTTACCCTAAAGTAATCTTGTATTATTTACTTCCCATTCTGTCTCTGTACCCTATGTTACCTTTTGTGTCATCTGTTATCCCTTAACCAATTAAAGATCATGATTATGAGGAGATACGTGAATTCTGCGCTTTTACCTGTTGTACAACGTCAATGATCAATATATTATGATATAATATTATGCATGTTTATATATCTTAGTTTCTTCCATATTTTACCTGTCCATTCATTAAGAGTATCATCACTAAAATAATGTAGTCATTGCTAGATCAAAACAGATAAGAGTCTAAAATTGCATATCATTAATAAGGCAATAAGTGAACGACTGTTACGTCCGTTAGCAACCCTCTTTCTTCGTCACGACCATATATACATGTATATATATATATATATATATATATATATATATATATGAAGAGTTTGTTTGCAAAAAGCGATAAGTCCATTTTTAAAGATTTTAAAATACGGTCTTTGTCATAAAGTACAAAATAATACCTTTTAAATGATATATTGGTCACTACATATAAAGGTACATTTTTGAAGTTATGGTCAAAAGAAGCAAAAATTTTCTTATTATTCTCTTTATTTTTCTTGACCTTTTATCGCAAATATCTCCATTTGGCAAATATGGACTTATCGGTTTTTGCGAACAAACTCTTTATATATATATATATATATATATATATATATATACATATATAATAAAAGGTACAAAAATGAAATAAATGACTCGTTAATTGATGTGTGCAATTTTTACCAAAAATTGCATACATTTACCAATATAGATATTGGTATAGGGGGTGGGAAAAGGGGAATGGTTATGAAATCTATATACACTGACATGGATACACAGACACAACTCGATGTATACTCATACACAATTATCGGTTATACACTCCCGACACGCAAATACAAACACATATATACCCCCCCCCCCCCAAAAAAAAAAAAAAAATCAAAATACGCAGAGAAAAACACACACATATACTGGATATGATGATGATTATTAAAGCAAAATATTTTTCTTCATTGCCTTTATACAATGTACAGCAGAAACGTATCAGCAATACAACCGTACAATGAATGCAGCCCTCGTACATAATACACATAGAAAAAAATAGGAGGGGGGGGGGGATGACTTGCGCAGAGATAGGATAGTAGAAATGAGAAAGGGAAAGCAGAGGTGTGTCTGCTTTCACTGAAGGTTTACACAAAGTAAGTTCACCTGAATCACTGATGGCATGACAAGGCATGACAAAATATTTCTCACCGAGGTAAAGGTTAACTGTTACAGTTCGTGGCTGGTTACGTGATTACATAATAGATGAAATGCGGCGATACTTCTACGAAGGAATTTCGTGTATTATACACTGACAATTACAACGAAATTACTGATATCGAAAAAGTAACATTGTTTTTACAGCTTTCCTAAAAGGATACAAGAACTTCAAACTTCGAATTTTAGAAGGAAGAGCGTTCCAAACATTGGGTCCGGTGTGTCTAATAGATTTCAGAGCCATCACTGTTTTAGGATTATATACATGAAATTTATCAGATTGTTTCGTGGGATAAGAATGTATGTCCTTCTTTAACTGAAATAGTGAGAATAAAGAAGATGGCAATGGACCACTATGTAAGCGAAACATATACATGTAGAGTAAATTTTGCAAGAAATTGATGTCATTTACCTTGAGTGTTTTTAATTCTGCGAATAAAGGATCTAAATGGTCTCGATAACATGAGTTGGTGCATATACGTATAGCTTTCTTTTGTAGAAGTAATATATTATTATCAATGTGACTTTTTGAAGTTGCCCATACAATGTTGCAATATGAAATGTACAAAAATATCAATGAGTGTTATAACATGAATAAAATATTCTTAGGGACATAATACTTACGAAGGATACCAACGTTACGAGACACTTTACCAGAGATGTATTGCACATGAGTGTTCCATTTCATATTTTCATTTATTTAAATTCCGAGAAATTTGATACTTTCTTTTTGTTCCAGTTGTATAACCATCTTACATAATATTCAAATGTTGCATTTCACTTTATGCTTCTTATTATGAAAATAAATGAACTTTGTCTTTTTTAAGTTGAGTGATAATCTATTACTCTTAAACCATGTGGATAATTTCGGTAATTCAGTATTAAGAGTTCTTAAGAGGGAATGAAAATCATAATTCGAACAGAATGCGTTCGTGTCATCGGCAGACATAATATATCGCAGTGACATGAGTTTGAAATATGATTTATATTTATATATACGCTAGAAATAGCAGCGGTCCCCATATGGATCCTTGCGGGACACCACATTGTATAGGTAATACTTCAGAGTTAACAGATTCATAGTACGCATATTGATAAGTAATCTTTGAACCATTCTAGTGGAATGCAAATTATCATCATGACCCTCCATTTCAAGTCCTGCTCTCGAGCTATCTCGGTGGTCAAGGGGGTAGAACAAAGAATAAGATCTGAGGAAGCAAATGACTTTCAATTACGAGGATCAAGGTCAAAGAAAATAATTATAGCCTTTATTATCAATGTACACTTTGTGACAGCGAGGTGGGTTACAGGGAACAAGGGGAAGGAGCGCAGAGTGTCATTGAATTTAAAGCTTCTGCTCATTCTGAATGTTTTTAAGGATCATAAAAACCATACACATTTTCATTTCATAAAGAAATTGTCGCAGAGGAAATTTGCCCTAACCCTTCACCTTGTAACAAGTAGACTCTACAGACAGCCGCGACAGCTTTAACTCATGTGATTAATCTTTCTTTCTATCGATCTATATATATACCTATCTATCTGTCTGTCTATCTATCTATCTATATCTATCTATCTATTTATCTGTATCAGGCTCGACACATAAGCGGTCGTGACGGCTCGGGAACACCAAGAACTGACGCCGCACCACTTTTTAGGAATAGAAGAAAGCTGTGTTGACGGCTCGATCTTGCCGCCAATTTTCATTTTCAATTTTCACCAAAAGTGGAACCCTCCATTTCCATTCCTATCCTTGTACTATGCATAATTGTACGTATGTACCTTTAAAATGCAATTATGTTGTTACTCATGATCACATGTATCTTTTTTTTTTTTAATTTACGTTTTCGCCAACATTACAAATATGTTCTGTTAATGCATTGTATATAATTTTCACCGTTTATTCAATGGAAATGAAAACAAGGTTGAATTGAATTGAACTGAATTGAATTGAAAAATTTAAAAAAAAAGTTAGTGTCGGGCTGTTACAGATACATAGGTCATACATACATAAATACGTCTGGGTTGTGATGTGAGGCTTTCTCCATAAAAAACACACTTCCTACATTTCAGATGCATTAACACCACTTATCACAGAAGCATTATTATCATATAATACATTGTGCACGTGAATGATTATTACCACACTGAACGCAATTGTAAATCAAGCTCTAAACCAAAATCACAGATGATGCTGTGTATACTTGATGATTTAGAAGACAACGTAAATTGCTGTGTATCGTCTTTTTTAATATCTAACACAACTGTTATTAATGAACTTGATTTTTTCATTTTCACATACTGGATGTTCGTTTACAGCATGTACGATGCACGCTGTACACCAAGAATAAGTTTACCAAAGACATTGCCATCTTGTTCACCATGGGGAAAACAAACCAATTTTCAAATTGAAACCACATTGTAAATTTTCAAATGATGACGACGTACACTTTGCATACTACTAACCTGTGATATCATGAAAGAGTAATTTGTTACATCTCCAAAATCAGAAATGATTAGCAATATCTAGGCAGTTGGATTTTAGGAGCATCTGCAATAAAGAAAGGCTAATGGAGACGATAATTTATTTTAGAAGACTCGGGTAAGTAGACAAGAAACAACAACAAAATTATTTAAAAAAAACAACATGGCCAACGTGCTGAGCTACATTTATACAGTTATATCATAGTAGGGCCTACATGTAGGCCCTACTATATTTATATATATATTTTTAACATTTCTCTATTTCTATAGATAGTAGGCCCTACACACCGCGTGCAACGAAAGCAATGAGTTTAGTCAAAATGGCAGGAACCACGTTGAAAATCACAGATTTCTTCACTAGCAAACAGAAGAGTCGACCGGGGGGGGGGGGGGGGTGGTGAGGGGGGACATATCACCCCCCCCCCCAATAATTCCAGAGATGTGGAAATTTTTCTGCTTTTTTGATAGAAAACTGTCAATGTATTTTACCCAAAGTGTGCACCCGATTGTTGAATTTCAATGATGAAATGCTAAATTTCCCTCACGTTTGAGGGGGGTAACCCCTCCCATACCCTCCCCTCCTTTTCATACACGTAACAGGTTACCTACATTTGGAGAATGACAAATTTCAGAATATCTCATCAAAAGTGTGCACCAGATCTGTCACTGAATTCCAATAAATTCAAACTGTCCCTCATCCTCTTCCCCGCTCATTTCCCTATCCATACACATCTGAACGCCGCACAATTTGGGGATGAATAATTTTTATAATATTCTACAAAATGTGTATGAGATTGTTCTATTTCAATTCTAAAAATGCAAAATCCTCCCAAAAGTCAACTTCCAGTTAAGTACACAGTGATGTAGGACATGCCAAACAAGAGCTGAGATACCGCGATTTAGTCATTCACATTATCTGTTAATGTTAATTCAAAAAAATCCAAAAAAAATGTCACCGAAAGTGTGCACCAGATCGCTGAATTTCAGGTCTGAAGGTGCAAAATGTCTATCGTGTGGGAGGGGGATTCCTTCCCCTACAGTAAAACGGAGCTAACAAAAGGTACTTTATGCAAAAATCAACAGTAAATTAACATATCACTGTAATTCTGTAATTCGAATAAATTGTAATATAAGAAAATCAACCTCGGTTTTTTATTTCATTAAAATTCATTTCAACTATACTTCATTTTCATCTATATACATTTGGCAAATTGCTTTGTATAATAATTTACAAGAAGTACAAGTCAGGGGCGGATTCAGGAATCCCGTAAAGGGGGGGGGGGTGCAAAAAATATATATTTCTGGTGCCACTTCCAGGTTTAATCGGCTGACAAGCAAAAAAAACAAAACAAAACAGGGGTGGGACTTCAGCACAATTTTCTGGTGCCACTACAATCGAAAATCAAACTTTCATTTTTTCTTATTATTTCTTTTATTTCAAGAAAGGGTGCACCCGGCGTGCCCCCCCCCCCCTCCGGATCTGCCACTGCAAGTCATAAAGTATAATACGAAATGTTTGTACGAATACATTGGAATAAATAATGAGGAAAGCAATATACACTTTTCAGAAATTTTGATTTGATTTGATTTGATTTATTGGTTTCTGTATCATCATTGTACATATACACATTCATGTACAAACACAAATATCACAATATATATAAGTATTTTCTTGTTCATTGCCTGTGTACAATGTACAGCAAAAGTACAACAAAACATACTACAATGAATAATACAGAGGGGCTACAGCATAAGCGTAGCTTGATTTGCGTGCAGCCCCCGTAGCATAACATAATATATAATGTACATCGGAAGGAGAATAGGAGGGAGGGATGACTTGCATAGAGATAGGATAGTTGAAAGGAGAAAGGGAAGGGAGAGGCTTGTCTGCTTTCACTAAAGGTTTATACAAAATAAAATCACCTGTATCACTGATTAGCAAGACATGACAAAATATTTCTTCAACGAGGTACAGGTGGACAGTTGATACAGGTCATGGTCGGTCACATAATCATTATTACATAATATATCAATTATGTCGATATTGGTACGAAAGAATTTCGTGTATATAACAATGACAATGGAATTACTGATATTCAGATAACAACATCGTTTTTACAGCCTTCCTAAAAGAACACGTGGACTTTAAACTTCGAATTTGAGAAGGAAGAGAATTCCAAACATCGGGTCCGGTGTGTCTGACAGATTTCAGAGCCATCACTGTTTTGGGATTGTGCAAGTGAAACTTATCAGATTGTCTTGTTGGATAAGAATGTATTTCCTTATTTAATTGAAATAACGAGTAAAAAGAAGATGGCAACTGACCATTATGTAAGCGAAACATAAAGAGTGAGTTTTGCAAAAAAATTAATGTCATTTATCTTAAGTGTTCTTAATTCTGCGAATAAAGGATCTGAATGGTCTCGATAACCTGAGTTGGTGCATATACGTATTGCTTTCTTTTGCAAAAGTAATATACTATCAATGTGGCTTTTTGATGTTGCCCATACAATGTTGCAATAAGAAATGTGCGATAATATCAATGAATTATATAACATAAATAAAATATTCTGAGGGACATAATACTTTAACTTTTGAAGTATACCAACATTACGTGATACTTTATCAGAGATATATTGTAAATGAACATTCCATTTCATATTTTCATTTATATATATTCCGAGGAATTTAATATTCTGTTTTTGTTCCAATAATACACCATCCACTATAATATTTAAATGTTGCATTTCATTGTTGTGCTTCTTGTTATAGAAATACATAAAATTTGTCTTTTTCAGATTAAGTGATAATCTATTACTCTTAAACCACATAGATAATTTCGGTAATTCAGTGTTAAGAGTTCTTAGGAGCGAATGAAAATCAGAATTGGAACAAAATACATTGGTGTCATCAGCAAACATAATATATTGCAGTGACTTAGATGAGTTTGAAATATCATTTACATACACTAGAAATAATAAGGGTCCCAATATGGATCCTTGTGGGACTCCACATTGTATAGGTAATACTTTAGAGTTAACAGATTCATAGTACACATATTGCTTTCTATTTAACAAGTAGTCTTTAAACCATTCAAGTGGAATGCCACGAACACCATAAGCCTGCAATTTACGTATGAGGATAGTGTGGTCAAGAGTGTCGAATGCCTTGCTTAGGTCCATGAAAACACCGATGACATGTTTTTGTTCAGCTAAGGCAGTCGACACTCTATCGTATAATTGGGCTAGTGCCATATTTGTTGAATGAAGTTTCCTGAAACCATACTGGTCTTGGTTAAATATATCATATTGTGTCAAAAAATCATACAATCTGTTATATACAAGCCTTTCTATTACCTTAGACATACTAGGAAGAATAGAAATAGGACGGTAATTTGATACAAAAGAAGAGTTATCTTTTTTATATATTGGAATGACTTTAGCAATTTTACATGCATTCGGAAATATACCAGTTGAGAGTGACAAATTACAAATGTACATTAAGGGTGTCAGTATACTACCAATAATCTGTTTCAAAAAATACGATGGAAATAGTGAGGCCTGGAACCCACACACGGCAACAATGATAAACTCTCTCGAGCAGGTGCGGAAAACTGCTGCTCGCTTTGTACATGGAAAATACATGTATTCAATATCTTCTTCAATGCTGTCTCAGCTCTTGGTTGGGATAGTCTCTACACACGACGCCTCCTTGCACAGTGCACCCTCTTTTATAAGATACACTATACTGTCAACTTCTACGTTTACGACATGTGATTTTCCCAGCTACCTACGTAGGAAGGCATGACCATAAGCTCAAGTATCGTAATCCCAACCGCGACCATAGATGTGTTCAAATTTTCCTTTTTCCCCCCCCCCGAGCTGTTAGAACCTGGAACCATCTGCCAGGACCTATGGTCGCGATTACCAACCCATTAAAGGTCGTGTTTACCTTTGGTAGCAGAGATGTAAAAAATATTCAAGATATTGCATTTGATGCATATGAGTAGGTCAGTTGTATCACAAAACATATTACCATATAACATTTTTGCAATTAACCCTAAAATACAAGGAGATATCACTATTTTTCTCATTAAACCATAACTAGACGGTTTAGTCTGAAAACATATTATAGGTTTTCCCGGTCAATGTCATACTTTTGTCATTCAAGTTCCTATTCCGAGCATTCGATTTCACGCATTCCACGCTCGCAGCACTGAATCAGCAATCAAATTCAAAATCCGGTCATTCGAATTCACTATCCGAGCATTCAAATTCACTGTCGGAGCATTCAAATTCACTATCGGAGCATTCAAATTCACTATCGGAACATTCAAATTCACTATCGGAGCATTCAAATTTAAGAGAGGAGCACGCATTTCATCAATGAGCAGTCAAATTCATGTCAAGCTGGCGACGGAATCTCGTCGGTCATTCAAATTCGTGAATAGGCAACCATGTTCCAAATAACTGCATTCAATTTAAAAGAAGTCCTGAATTTAGTAGGTTTGGGGTCGTGTAATGCATGTGTTTCTCATTTGGCTTTGAATATATTGGGATTTACGATGATTATTTATTTTGCAGCAGAGGTCCACCTGTTCATTGACAATTTTGAACTCGCGCTTAGCAAATAGGAATATACAGGCACATGTCCCTCGGATTGGACCTAAAATGGAGGTCCCATGTGTAAGAGAGTCACAACTCATGCACGTAAAAGATCCCACTTCATTTATTCATCGCAAAGAGTAGAACATCAAACTGGACCCCATATTATGGAAGACCAGCTTTTTCAGCTGAATATTGGTTTATATCCAGCCATCTTCTTTGATGGAAAACGAAACAAACAAGCAAAAGGCACTGTATAGGCCTACAGACGAGCATAATACGGAGGGTTGGTTGACACTTTCGAGGAAAAAAAAAAACAATTTCGACTATATTGAAACTGATACTTAAACATTTTATACGTGTTGTTTGTTGTGTATTGCTGTCTTATTGATTTACTTTTGCGGGACTATGTGAGATCATTGTGTGTCAGTTTGTCTTTAAATTTATGAATTGTCGTTATCATGATTATGTGATTGGTGTTGGGACGTTATCAGCATGCAGTATCACCAAGAAATATGATTACTAGTCGTTGTGTTGCTTGGATGCACTGCTGATTGGACATTGCAATTTGAAATTTATTGAGATGAAAAACAAAGAATACATGAACAGAGAACAATGTAGAACCTGTAAGTAACCATAATTACACTATATGCAAGCCTTTATTGGTTGTGTTGGCCCTTTTCCCTTTTTTAAAAGTCTACTCCATTTTCCTCGTTAAGTTGATTGCACGAAGTAGGAACTTGATCGCCTAAAACTGAATTTGAACGCTCATTGGGACTATCATGTGACTATCGCATGAATTTGAATGCACGAGTAGGAAAGTCGGTGCTCGCATTTTGAAATTGAATGCCCAATCGTGAATTTGATTTCACGAAAACGAAATAGAACGCACATGAATGAAATTGATCGCTCGGATTCTGAATTTGAATGCCCGAATATTTTCGCGTGCGTGCGCTACGTGAATTTGAATGCACATTAATGAATTTGAGTGACAAAAGTATGAAATTGACCGGGAAAACCTATTTCATAACTTTTGTTCAATATCTAACATCGATTGTACTGGTTCAAAATTGTACATTGGTTGTTTCTATCCCTAACTCACATTTTAGAACTATTGAAGTGCTCACTAATGCTGGTTTTTTGTTTCATCTGCAAATGGTAAATTATGCCTTTAACATTCAGAGAGGCTGCTCTTCCAATCATCCGAGTGATGCAGCCTCCTGTTGGGGCACACATGCTCTACAGCAAAGAGGCATGTGTTTTTACTTGCACCATGCATAGTCATTATTTTATTGTACATTAGTGACATTAAAAAAAATCATCCTGTTCACCATGTCACCTCTCACTGACTCACTACACTTCTACCATCCCGGGATTGTTCCAAGGAGCTGCAGAAAGGGATTAGTACTTCAAGGTTCAAGGTACTGAAAAGCAAAGCTATTGGATGTTCCGCATCACTTCTTGGCCACTGGCTTAATCACCGATTTCAATGTGGCTCATGTGTTTTGATGAACCATTTTTTTTTTTTTTTTGTTGGGGGGGGGAGGGGGGGGGGTATCCAGTGGACATAATCATGACATCCTAGAGGACATAATCATGACGCACGTCTGCACTTTGTGTGTGTGTGTGTGTGTGTGTGTGTGTGTGTGTGTACGAAAGTGATTTCTTTCATTTCCTGGGATTTTTCACGGGTAGTCTAAGAATTTCACATTTGGCATCTTAATATTCGGTTATCCCACTTTCCCGCACAATCGTTGATGACACGGATAACGCCTCTCTCTTCCATATTCATGAGTAGTTCAAACTCGTGGGGCATTTTATGACCATTTTCCGTATAGTTCATTGGCATGTCATCGTAGTAGTGGTACTTCAGATTCCGGTTTGTCGGATCTTGGTAAAACGGATAGAATCCAAAGAGGCGGATCTCACTGCAGAACTGGGTAGCCGCGGTGTAAATGGCAACGCCAGTGGAAGGAAACGTTAGGTTGAAGACACTGTCCAGTGTATAAACAAAGGATATTCACACGATGAGTAATGCAAGAGATTCAAAGAAACATGATTTGAAAGGGAAACACATGTCTCTTATACACATTCGCATACCTAAATTTCAATGAAGAATGTGCCACAACGTGTAAATTCTTTATCTACTCAATGGTACTCAATTCCGAAAATTGATTTGTTTTGGGTTTGTTTTTTTCTTTCGTGCGTCCATGGGACTATTCGAAGTTCCATCTTCTTCCCCCTCCCCTATCTGTAATCTTTTATTAGACTGCAAAAAAGAAAAAAAAATCTAGGTTAGATTTAACACCACGGGTGTTAAATCTAACACCGATCAAGTGTCAATAGAGGACCACACCCACAGGTGTAGAAAGTATGCTGTAATGGTATTGAAAAATGTTCACCTGGCACTTCATGGTGTTAATTTGACACTGTAGCTGGTGATATTTTAGACATGTTAGACACTGCGCTGGTGTTAATTCAATAATGACACCGCATGGCGTTGATTTGGTATTGCTGGTGTTAATGTCAATGGTATAACTGCCTTCCAGCTTCAATAGGAGACCACACCAACTGGTGTTACTGTGATGTAAATGTGTTTACACTTTTTTTTCTTCAAAATCAAGTAGGCCCTACTTTATCGGAAAATCTTAATCGTCTTGTTGAAGTTCAGAATCAACAAGAAGTGCAGTGACTAAGAAACTCTTCAAAAAACAATTTTGTATTTTGAAATGACTCCCGGGTGTTAATCTAACACCATAAATGAGCACCGGAAATTTAACACCAGCTCGATGTTTCATATTTAACACCGGACTTTTTGCAGTGTATATCTGTCGGATCTCACTCCAGCAGCCAATATTCTTTACCTACTTGGTTCTTCTCCAGCTCTTATGTCATCAGAACTTAATAGATGTCCTGATTACACGTTATGCCATTCTCCTAATGTTGCTGACAGTAATTGCCAGTAGTTGCGCCCAATGCCCCCACCCCTTAATTTCCAAAGCGAAAGATAAATATAGCTACAAACGGGAGTTTTGGGACTGTAAAATGTCAAAATTTTGAAGCTCGCTCGCTTCGCTCGCTCGCATTGAATCGTTATGCCACTCTCCTAACGTTGCTGCCAATAATTGCCAGCAGTTGCGCCCGATGCCCCCCCCCCTTAATTTCCAAAGCGAAAGATATAGCTACAAATGGGAGTTTTTGGACTGTAAAATGTCAAAATTCTCAAGCTCGCTCGCTTTGCTCGCTCGCATTGAATCGTTATGCCATTCTCCTAATGTTGCTGCCAGTAATTGCCAGCAGTTGCTACCGATGCGCCGCCCCATTAATTTCCAAAGTGAAAGATATAGCTACAAACCCCAGTTTTGGGACTGTAGAATGTCAAAATTTTCAAGCTTGCTCGCTTCGCTCGCTCGCATTGAATCGTTATGCCATTCTCCTGATGTTGCTGCCAATAATTGCCAGCAGTTGCGCCCGATGCGCCCCCCATTTATTTCCAAAGCGAAATATATAGCTACGATTAAAACTCCAGTTTTGGAACTGTAAAATATCAAAATTTTCAAGCTTGCTCGCTTCGCTCGCTCGCATTTTATTGTTATGCCATTCACCTTATGTTGCTGACAGTATATAATTTGTCGATCGTTTCACACCGTCATTCCATAATCCATGTAAGGAAAACTTACAATGTTCCTCAATGACTGCGTTGTTGAATGTATCACATTCCGTAATGTATTGTAGTCCCATTATTGCTCACGCACACACGCACAAGCATACAGACCGTCAAAATTACTTTATGGTTCCCCAATTCGACCCACCGTACGCCACTTTACATATAAATATATATATATATATATATATATACCGGGTGTCCCAAAAAAAGCGGAACGGTAGATTTTCAGTACCTTGCGGTCTGAAAGTTATATATCTTTTGACATCATTAGAAAGAGCATCTTCCGCAGAAGACTATGATACCCAAATCATTAAATTTGGTTTAGTACTTTTTATTCTACGCCAATTTCTGAAAATGCAGTCATTGTCAAATTTCGCTGGATTTTTGCGACTTGTGAGATAATAATTTGAGTGCGACACGCGATCCATACGGTGAATATTGTGTAAGCTCGGTGATCCATGTCAACAAAAGATACAGCTTTCACAATGGGCACGGGCCATGAAAAAAACAGTGTGTGTGTGTGTGTGTGTGTGTGTGTGCGCTCCCAATATGAAAGCGTTATCTTTTGTTGACATGGATCGACGAGCTTACACAATTCACCGTATGGAACGCGTGTCGCACCCACATTCTCATAAGTCGCAAAAAATTGAAAATGACTGCATTTACAGAAATTGGCGTAGAATAAAAAGTACTGAACCAAATTTAATGATTTTGGTATCATGGTCTTCTGCGGAAGATGCTCTTTCTAATGATGTCAAAAAATATATCACTTTTAAAACGCAAGGTACTGAAAATCCACCGTTCCGCTTTTTTTGGGACACCCGGTATATATATATATATATATATATATATATATATATATATAATAGATGTGTGTGTGCGCGCGCGCGTGTGTGTGTGTGTATGTGTATATTGTGTAACATATGCATGGTCTAATCTGGAGCCCCCTCCAGTGTTTGCCCCCCCAATCCAAAACTGCTTCCGGCGCGCCTGTACTATACACACTTTCTTCACATTTTTCAGGTTTCACGTGACGAACATATGCTGCACTAAACACCCATTAATTCTATCGCCTCCCTTGTTTCTTTGCTTTTTGTTAATTTATTTTATTCCTTAACGAATATAAGAATGCTTTTAACTGCTAATTTGTTGCCAGCAAGACCAGAGACATTTATAACAAAGAGAATATTTACAAACAATTTTGCCATGAATTAGAAGTAATCAATACGTGCATATAGGCCTACGCACAGAAATAACTAACATGGAAATGTTATAATTTACAAATGAATTTAGATAAGAACTGCAGAAAATTATCACATACAGGAATAAGAAGCCAGAATGTATTGGATAATGTACTGGTATTAAGATGCAAATAAGAGTTAAACAAACTTTGAGCGATGAACGAATGTTGAGCGGGACACGGGTTAGGACAAAATAGAAATGGATCAACTTGCTGTGAACAAATATGAGTATACAAAACCGACTTTTAGATGTAAGTTGCAATGGTTTGTTTTATTTCTGTAAGTAAAAAAAAAATATCAACACATTTTTTACCGTATGATTAATGTTTAACATATAAAGGGCATGGAAAGAAAAATATACGGAGGGGAGCCCATTTTCAGTAGTGACAAGGATTGTCACTACTGGTCTTCCATGGGGTCCTGTTTTACAAGGAAGTATTTCACACAAAAATCAAAATCATATCGTGTGCATGCATGAAAAGGAAAGAGTTAAACAGACGAAGATGACATGAAAAGAGAAAGCAAGACCCAAACCTCAGGTGAGAGACGATGGGAATGATACCTTTTTGCAAGCGTCATCGGTGCACTGGGACTATATGCAAAAGAAACGTGAATCCCAGCGTTGCGTAGAAACGTTAGTGCATCTTGGAAGTCCGTAAATCGTCCCCGTCCTTTGAAATGCCACAAAATGCTGCCATTTACAGCTCGAAGTCTGTCAAAAATGTCTCGGCATTGGTCCGTGAATTTTTCGTATCCTAAATTCACAGGCTTTCTAGTGAAACACTTTATTACTATCCTGTACTGGTACAAATTCAGCGTCATGAGGTTAAGTTTTGAGCCAACGTCTCGACCATACTTTCCGCCAAAGTACGCAAGGTTCAGACGAATGACCATGTCCGCTTCATCTATGACGTCACCACAAACGCTGTCGTCAAGAATACCAGCATTGCCGACGATAGAACAGGTTTTCACCTTTGGAAGTGGCCTGGTTTGCTTGTTTTTGACGACGACTGTTTTTTTCTTCGATTTTTTCTTCGATTTTTTCATTTCAAAGGGTGTCGTGTCGGGCTTGAACACTTGAATAGCTGGGCTGGCTGACGTCAACGACGAAATCCTGCTCCTGTAGACATGGAAATACACGAAGTTTGTGGAGTCTATTATCTAATCAATTAATTTGAAGGGGAAACTTTACAGTGACGATGCCATTTTCAATGAGGATAAGTGCCAAATACAGAAGAGTCCTGTTGTAACGAAGTCCACGGTACTGGCAGCTTTCTTTCGTTATATCGAAATTTCGTTATAACCGAACAAAACAGACAATAAAAGCGTAGAGCAGATGACCTTGCGGCCTGAATTATCTCTTCGTTATAACCGTATTCGATATCATGGAGTGTACTGTATTGTCATGTAACGAGTTTTCCCAATGGTTGATTTAGAGAATGATATAACTTTTCTTGGGTACAGCACGCCAATGACAACAATGGACAATGAAGTCGACTGCTACAGTGAATGCCTTCAAAAATGCAAATGGGATGTTTGCATCCTGGGCGGATGAATCTATATGACGGTGAGCCTTTACAGTCCCAGGAAAAACGGGTTTACTAGATCTTCACTGCTTATTTTATGATAACAGAAGTACATAGTTTCTTTGAACATCTGGAATGCATTAGGCATAATACATATATATATATATATATATATATATATATATATATATATACATATACATATATACATATATGAATTAATGTGTTTGTGTGTATTCATGCATATATGCCTACTTGTTATTAGCTAACTGATGAAGACTGTTTTCGTTCTGAATGATTCGCACGAATGTATCGGCGGCTGATCGATACCTCGCCTATTCGTGTTTAAGTGTTTTGATGCACAAAAATGATTCATACAGTTATGTAGACACTTTGTCAATTGAAGTCATAGTGTATTTAAAAATATAATGCAGAATTAAACTGAACTTAACCGAATTCGATGAAGTGACCAAAACAGGCACAAGGTGTGTGAGGTTCGATATAAAGAAACTAATTGATATCATCATAATCATAATATAATTACCCCATTTTTTGAGCTTCACTGATGTTTACCCAAGAACAATCCATACGACGCAGAAAGGACCCTGAAATGTTACGAAGAAAAGCAAACATGATAATATCATAATAGTCACCTCATATGAATAATTGCATCTTCATTTTGTTTGTACCAATGTTCGTTTCTTCCCGGTGCTAAATGTTTCCTGCGACTGTTTTGCAGCTTCATTGTTTCCGAACTATATTTCATGTCCTTTTTTTCGGTGTCGTAGGGCCTATTCATTAAAATTTCAATTTTATGTCATATTCAAGTTGACTTTATACAAAACTGAGTTCAGAAGAAAGAAATAATAGACTCTTCATCTCAAATATATCTACACTTGGAATAAGAAAGTTAAGCATTTCTATAGCGCAACAATGCATCAAAGAGATGCTTACGGCGTTTTTAGGCTTTAAGATCAAGGTAAGAAATGAGAACTAGAAAGAAGAGAAAATGTAACGTATTTGATATGATTTTTCCTATACACATGGCATATTTAAACATAATTATGTTTTTTTAGAGACGTTTTAAATAATTCCACTGAGGATGACCGGCGAACAGTGAAAACAGGAAATCTAATGGGAATGTGAGAAACTCAAATTGAAGTCAATAAGCGACCTTTGAAACGTTGTCATCATTACCTCACCTACCTCACGGGTAATTCCGCGTCGAGACTCCTGAAGAAGGTGGATGGAAGCCACCGAAAATTTGAGTTGCTCAATAAACTCTATATTGGCGAAATATTGCATTACCGGTTTATTCTTTCGTATATATATATATATATATATATATATACAGGTATATATACATCTATATATATACATATATATATATATTATATATATATATATATATATATATATATATATAGATTATGGTGTTACAAAAAGCATTTCCCTTTTTTGATCTTTAATAGTTTAAAATCAATATATCAGAGAACACTGACATTGATATAAGAAAAAATATCTGAATAATGTACAATTTCCATGATTTCGTTGGAAGTTATTCAAAAATGAAAGAATAAATCGGTTTCAATAATTTCAAAAATTTATTTCTAAGTTAATGACGTTTCAGATTTTGCTCCATTTTCAACACTCTGCACAGGGGTCATTGCTGTGTATGGGAGTGTGTGGTTAACACCCAGACAATGGTCCTGAACAATGGCCAGGGTTTGAATGCTGTATTAGATATTCATTAGAAATTCCACTATCACAGCTAGTCTTTATTCATCCTGGAAATGTAGTGTATGCAAGCACATGAAAACATGTGCTTACTTTTTTTTTTTCATGTGCATGAATTTTACCCTTTACCATGAATTCAGACTAGCAGTGCCCAGGGCAATCCATCACGAACTACAATGTATTGATAAAGCAACAATGTGTCTTGGAGCAAGAGACCAGAAGCTTAGTCAGCAGAGCTCTGAAAAGGTGGTATTCGTGGCATTCATGTCTTTTGTTCAGGGTCATTTTAAACACACACACATACACATCAGTATTGTACCTGTGTAAAGTTCAAATTTGAACAAAGTCTGCAACTTAGCTTCAACATTAATCACGGATGTAATGAAACTGATTCATGCTCTCATATTCAAAACAACTCCAACTAAATTGTGCACTATTCAGCTATTACTCATATCGATGACTGATGACAGTGTTATCTGATGTACAGTTGTCGAACTATTAAGGATCAAAAGTGGGATTTTTTTGTAACACCTAGTATAATTATATACATGTATATATATATAAGCAGATTCTGAAAGAACACACTGAATGTTTGACAATGATGCATAACTCCTTTCAAATGGACTCTCCTAACTTGTCTAAATATTGGAAAGAAAGCACGCAGGCTGAAAGTGTGTACTGAGAAAGAGGCTCTGAACTATAGGATCTATTCAAGTGCTTATTCTTTTAATACCTTTGTGCAATAAATGGGACAAAAATAGAATGTAAAACTCCATGGCAACAACAATGAAGGAATTGCTATATTAAAGTAGAATTGAGCCATTCATAACTAGTACCAACTTACAAAGCAGTAGCATCATGTTTTCAAAAGTTATTAGAGTTGAAAATGAAGAGTGTGAGGGTTTTTTTTTAGAAATAAAAAGGGGTATATGAGACAAACCTAATACAAACACAGTTGTCCATTCGCTTTATGAACACAGACTATAGTGTAGAAGAATAAAAAAAGCTCTTTCAGAAAATATGATAAACTCAAGGTTGACTAAGTTGACTCGGAATAATGAAATCAGGGCGCGCGACGTTTTGTTGGTTTTGTGACGCACGGTCATATTGTACAGTCAGCCTCACTGATACCTTGAATCAGTGGAACACTTCAACTCAATGAAACGCTTGAATGTTCTTGAATGAGCTATATAAATGCCGTTCATCAGCATCATCAAATGAACTTCGACGAGATCGGCGCATGTAAAATTTGCTTCGACCTGTTCCACGTTGTATTTTGTGATTGATGTTCACAATGACGAGTGTAATGAAGACGCTTGTCAAAGTTGTAAATTAATCAGAATGTGAACAAAATCAATGGACAGGAAATGGACCGTCTTTCGTTTACTGTAAAACTAAGAATTGAATATCATATATTGAATATATATATATATATATATATATATATATATATATTTTCTTTTTCTCCCTACCTCTGATTTTTTTTTTTGCTCCTTACTGTTTGAGTTCTTTGCCTTATACACACGTACCTCGCGTATACTGTTATTTGTTTACTGTTTCAGCTAGATTTGCGTATTTCTTGCAAAATCATTTCTTTTCGTTTGTTGTTGTTTTTTTACTACTCTCCCCTACTTAATGTTTTGTGTATTGTTATGTTGTTTTTACTTTGGTTGGACCCCTTCGAAAAACAGCAATTTGCTGAAAGGGCTATCCATCCCACAAGTAGTAAATAAATAAATACAAAATACAAATATATATATTTTTTTTTTCTGGTGAAAGACTTGAATTCATTTAACAATCAACAGGAAATCAGAAGAAAATGAATGCTAGAGTTGCAAGATATGCATGCTGAACTGACTATATGCATGTGTGTGCAGTGGAATGTCGGGTATATTATATTGTTCTTCTAATGCTTCGTGCAGAGCATATCGTACTCTCAGTCATGGGCAAAGCCTGCTTTGTGCGTAAATGTGTTATATTGTTATAATGTTATATTATGTAGGACTAGCATGACGAGTGGGGGTGTATATTTCGAATGCAAGTTTGTTCTGATCTCAGGAACCTTTCCAGTTTACCATCAAGTGTGAAACGATTTCCATTCGAGTGGAACTCATTGTTAATGTTGTTGACTGTGAGAGAGGCTTTTGATAGCATGGATAGGAGCGTCCTCGGGAATCTCATGAATTATTTGTTCATGAGGGATATCTTCACGACTGGGACTAGTGATAGACAAGGATGTTAGCTGTCGCCTTTCCCTGTTTCCTCTTGCTATCGACTGGATGAGGGGTCATCCCTAAAGACCGACATCCATGAGTCCTACAGCCCGCGAGTCCCACAGCCCATGAGTTCGACACTAAGCAAATAAAGCCCACTAGACCAACTCTAGGTAAAAACAGCACACGAGTTCGACAGATACAGCACGTGGTTTAATGTGTCGGTCTCATGGGTCTTGTTTGCTCAGTGTCGAACTTATGGGCTGTTTGATTCGTGGGCTGTATAACTCGTAGGCTGTATGACTCTTGGGCTGTATAACTAGCAGGCTGTATGACTCATGGGTGTCGGTCTCGTGACGTGCACACCTGAATGAAAGCATCTACAAGAAATGGTATTCATTGGTCTTCCGGTGCTGTTCTGCGACATTGCCGCCTCCCCACACACACACAAATGTTGGTGCTACTTATAAAATTCTACTTTCTCTGCTGAGTTAAAACCTGTGTAACTCCAGAAGTGCATTTTCTCCTCCTTCATTTCACGTCCGATTTCAATGAAAGATTTACAGTTTTCTTTGACTTTGCTCCGAATGATTAAATCATGATGTTTATTTAAAATGGTTTGATTTTTCTCTCTGTATTTCAAATATATGTTATGATAATTATGGCAATAGTTCTTTATCAATTCACAAAGCACAAAACGTATGCATATTATTTTGCATCTTCTGCATGTGTTCTGAAGGTGGAAAAGAGAAGTACCATTGGCGGATTACCACACTACATCGCTGTAATCAAAATGAGGTAACAGAATAGAATAATACAATCATGTAAATCAATTTCAATTCAGTCATATAGCAAATTGCCTCAACCGACTCATACAACTAATTATTTTACTTTATTTTATACACAATAATTATTTAATGTGAACAGCAGACAACAATTTATTAACTACAATAACTCCCAGATGTTTAAACTGTTCACCTGAAGTAATTGTTTTCCTCTAAGTTCAACATCCATGTGTTGTTGCCTTTCAAGCATATTGCTTGTGCCAAGAAATATACATAATATCATAACTGATTAATAAGTTCTTGTCAAGCTTCCGTGTTTCCAGATGTGAGAAATCCGTATGCAAAACATAACAGCCTTCGGATTTCTATGTGAGATGACCTTGGCGTATTATGAGCCCTGCAATCATAAAAAAACCCACAACATTTATGTCATTGATAAATTTAGACAACAAAGGTCCTAACAAGGGTCCTTGTGGCATTCCTCTGGTATGTAATCTTTCTTCAAAGAGTCTATTGTTAACGGAAGTTTTGGAGAGATAGCTCTAAAACCATTCTAATGTTGTACCAGTGGCATTCATGTTTACATGTTGGGATAACAGGATGGTGATCCACCATGTTGAAGGTTTTTTGCAAATCGACAAATATCACGGTATCCACCGTTATCAATAGAGCGGTGCCAGTCATCCGTCACTGTAGTATGCCATGTGCAGGAACAGTGGAGAACCGGACTGATTTCGGCTAAGCATAGAATGCATTTTAACTGCTGCGGAACAATGAAATTTCCACACTTAGATGCACTGGACAATTATGAAATGGGCCTGTGATTTTAGGATCCAGGTTAGCTTGTTTGTGTGTGTGTGTGTGTGTGTGTGTGTGTATGTGTGTGTGTGCGTGTGTGTATGTGTGTGTGTATGTGTGTGTGGTAATGTGTGTGTGTGTGTGTGTGTGTGTACCGGTGCATTTTTTTTTTGCTACTTTCCATATATCAGGCACTGTGTACCCCTTCAGCTAAAGATTTAAGCAAAAGGCTGTAATTTCAAATGGATTTTTTTTTCAATAATTATATTATGTATATACATATTCCATTTAATCCACAAGAATTCTTTGCTTTCATTGACTCAACATAATTCAAAACGTCTGATTGAGATATGAATAAGAAAAAAAATGATTTGTTTATAAAAAAAAAATTCCCTACTATAATATTTCAAAAGAAAATTTGTCTTCTCATGAACATCCTCACTAATGTCCAAGCTACTTACCACATTTACAAAAAAAAAGATGATTAAACTTATTTGCAATAATCTCTGAATTTTCTAAAGGGGAAATGCCATTAATATATTTTCATTTTGCGAATACCCACTAATGATCTAAGTGGGTTTTTTTTTTTCAGGATTCATTTCTGCTTGTTTCATTTGAGAATTTATGGCAAACATGTATATATTCAAGTTTTGATATTTCTTATTTCATTTGTTACTCTATTTTTTAGACGTTTATAAAGATGCCATTAATGGTCATCATGTCTGAGTTTGGCCTCTGACTTAATTTAATCTCTCTGTTTATTAATAATATGCTGATACTATTCATCCACGGCGAGTGAGTTTTCGGCACTCAACGTGTATTAACAGGCACAGGACTTGGGACCAACCGCCATCAACATGCTTTCCCATATAGCAATTGAATCATTTATGTTACAAAATTATTCTACTTCTTTCCAGTTTTGTTTACACACGTCGGGTCTGAGAGCTTATATGTAAACGATTCTTGATTTTCTGAGATAACATGCGTCCCATCTTGACACGTATGTTTGCATTTCCATAACCAAAGTCAAATAGCGATCACTCATGCCAATGTAAATTATACTACGGAGCTTATATACAAATAGTTTGTAGCTCCATGATTATTCCATATCATTTTACCTTGTCTTTGTATTTCGTTAGCATGCGACCGACGTGTTCTAAATCTTTTGGTCACCCCGGTGTAACACTTCATTATTAACTTAATTGTTCTAAACAGTATACACTATCAATTTTATTATAAACTTAAAGATTTATCTCCGGTTATTTTTTTCATATCACAATTTGTGTCACTCATAATAACGAGTCGGTCACCACAGCTACTCGCAAATTTTAAGAAATCTTCAAAAGGATTGAAAGAGTCATTTATTTAAATTTGTTAAGTCGTCTATTCCACTTTAAAAATACTATTGGTTTGGAAGGTTTTTTTCAGACAGATCTTGATACTCAGTGCTTCTAGGTTGACAAGTGAATTATGGATAATCAAACAGAAGATAATAGTTTAATTTCACTAATTTACTTAATTTCACTTTAATTAATAGTTTTAATTTCAGTTTAATGAAGGAGCTACACCGGTTTTGTAAACGATCGGGACCACTCTCTCTCTCTCTCTCATGGTGTTACAAAAAACATTTCCCACTTTTGATCCTTAATAGTTTAAAATCAATATATCAGAGAACACTGACATTGATATGAGAAATATCTGAATAGTGTACAATTTCCAAGATTTCGTTGGAAGTTATTGAAAAATGAAAGCATAAATCGGTTTCAATAATGTCAAAGGTTATTTCTAAGTTATTGACGTTTCAGATTTTGCTCCATTTTCAACACTCTGTACAAAACTGTAATTTTGCACAGGGGTCATTGGTGTGTATGGGAGTGTATGGTTAACACCCAGACAATGGTCCTGAACAATGGCCAGGGTTTGAATGCTCTATTAGATATTCATTAGAAATTCCACTATCACAGCTAGTCTTTATTCATTCAGACTAGCAGTGCCCAGGGCAATTCATCATGAACTATTAATAAAGCATTAATGTGCATTGGAGCAAGAGTCCAGAAGCCTAGTCAGCAGAGCTCTGAAAATTGTGGTATTCTTGGTATTCATGCCTATTGTTCAGGGTTATTGTAAACACACGCACATATACACATCATGTGTACCTGTTTAAAGTTCAAATTTGACTAAAATCTGCAACTTAGCTACAGAATTAATCATGGATTTAATGAAACTGATTCATGCCCTCATATTCAAAACACCTCCAACTAAACTAAATTGTGCACTATTCTGCTATTACTCATATCAATGACAGTGTTACCTTATGTATAGTTTTCGAACTATTAAGGATCAAAAGTGGGATTTTTTTGTAACACCTATGTATATATATATATATATATTATGGACCTTGCATCACAAAATCAGCAAAAAGTCGCCAGGCATGATTCTTTTAGTTAAAAGTAGATTCTGAAAGAACAGACTGAAAGCTTGACAATGATGCATAACTCCTTTGAAATGGACTCTCCTAACTTGTCTAAATATTGGAAAGAAAGCACGCAGGCTGGTAAAGTGTGTACTGAGAAAGAAGCTCTGAACTATAGCTAGGGTCTATTCAAGCGCTTATTCTTTTAATACCTTTGTGCAATGAATGGGACAAAAATAGAATGTAAAACTTCATTGCAACAACAAAGGAGGAATTCTTATATTAAAGGAATGGTACAGTATTGGTGGAGGTGAGAATTGGGCTTTAACTGTTTACGAGATACCAAGAAAACACTTATGAAATTGTACAGAGCATTCCATTTTAAGAGGAATTCAAAGTTTATTCGATGAAAATCGGGTTTGGAATGACTGAAACATCCAAAAACAAAGTAAAACAAAGCCTTCGTAATAAAGTGTGGGTCCCACACTTATTGGAATCGCTCTGTTTTGGATATCTCAGCCATTTCAAAAACAATTTTCATCAAATAAACGTTGAATTCCTCATGGAATTACATGCTCTTTCATATTTCATAAGAAGTTTCTCATTATCTCACAAAATATGTTAAAAACCTGAAATTAGGTCTCAACCAAAACTATACGATCCCTTTAAGGTAGAAGTGAGCCATTTATGACTAGTACCAACTTACAAAGCAGTAGCATGTTTTCAAAAGTTATTAGAGTTGAAAATGAAGAGTGTGAGGTGTTTTTTTTAAAGAAATAAAAAGGGGTATATGAGACAAACCTAATACAAACACAGTTGTCCATTCGCTTTATGAACACAGACTACAGTGTAGAAGAATAAAAAAAGCTCTTTCAGAAAATATGAAAAACTCAAGGTTGACTAGGTTGACTCAGAATAATGAAATCAGGGCGCGCGACGTTTTGTTGGTTTTGTGATGCACGGTCACATTGTACAGTCAGCCTCACTTATACCTTGAATCAGTGGAACACTTCAACTCAATGGAACGCTTGCATGTTCTCCAGTTCATGGAGCTATATAAATGCCGTTCATCAGCATCATCAAATGAACTTCGACGAGATCCGCGCACGTAAAATTTGCTTCGACCTGTTCCACGTTGTATTTTGTGATTGATGTTCACAATGACGAGTGTAATGGAGATACTTGTGATAATTGTAAATTAATCAGAGTGTGGACAAAATCAATGGACAGGAAATGGACCGTCTTTCGTTTACTGTAAAACTAAGAATTGAAAATATCTTTTTTTGCCGGTGAAAGACTTGAATTCCTTTAACAATCAACAGGAAATCAGAAGAAAACGAATGCTACAGTTGTACGATATGCATGCTGAACTGCACACGCACTCACAGGCACCACTCCTGTTTACCAAGTAATTGTATAAAACTGGATTTACACGCATTTTAACATGGCCCATCCGTATTAGTGTTCAAGTACTACAATAAAAAATGGTAATTTAACTCTGGCTGTCCGTCTGTTCAAGCACGGCTTATAACGGCGGCCCTCTGCATTATATGTATATATTATATATTGTACTGTGAATCAAGTCATTATTGGCCATATAAACATTTTGTATGTTATTTAACGTTTCATTTGTCTTTATATACAAAATATGATTTACTATGTAATATGTCAATAATTTTCAGAATTGTATTTGTGTAATTGAACCTGCCTTTGTTATTTTTGTATTCTGAAAGAAAATATGAAATGCAGAAAATAAAATCTTTTCAAACAAAAAAAAAAACTGTACATGCATAATAAATGTGTGCAGAGGAATATCGGGTAGGCCTATACATTTCCTCTTCCAATGCTTCACGCAGAGCATACTACCACTCTCTGTTATGGACAAAGAGTGCTAAGTGCGTAGTGTGTACTATACGTATTATATTAACATAGGACTAGTGAGGGTGTATTTTTCGAATGCAAGTTTGTTCCGACCTCAGGAAGTTTTTACGATCAAGTGTAAAGGATTTCCACTCGAGTGGAACTCCTCATTGTACATCAATTTTGTTGGCTGTGAGAAGGCTTTTGATAGCACGGATAGGCCCGCCCTTGGGAATCTCATGAGCCATTTGTTCATGGATCATCTCTCTAAAAAAAAATCGAGTGAAAATATTCACTCTTAAAGGAGTGAATACAAAAAAAGAGTGAATTTAGAGTGAAATTGGAGTGAATTTTGAGTGAAAATGTTCATCTTCACTCGTTTTAGAGTGACCTCAGGGAGCACTCCAAAATCTTCGAGTGATCCCTGACGTCACTCCAAAATGAGTGAAAATGAACATTTTCACTCAAAATTCACTCCAATTTCACTCTAAATTCACTCTTTTTTTTTGTATTCACTCCTTTAAGAGTGAATATTTTCACTCGATTTTTTTTAGAGAGGAGGACATCCGAGGGATGTCTTTCAGACTATAGTACTAGTGTTAGATGAGGCTGTTTGGTGTCGCCTTTCACTGTTTCCTCTTGCTATCGACTGGATAAGGGGTTATCCCTCAAGACCGACACCCATGATCACGATGATATGGAAGACTTTGATCCAAATGTTCTCTTTGTTATTAATGATCCGGTTAAACACGGTTATAAGTTTAAGTCGTATAACGGAAGGTGTCGAACTAGTAAAAGGTTAAACTCTTTCAGTCAGAGAGTAGCAAATTCTTGGAATAGCCTTTGTGCATAAGCTGTCGAGGCAACATCAGTGAACAGCTTCAAGTCTAATATCAATGATCACTGGAAGCAGAAACATAACAAATTCAATCCAGATTGCATAAACTGATAATCCCGTGGATACATCACATGGATCTCCTCAGGCTAAGGATTGAATCCTTTGAATGGCCCTCTACAAGTCTTCAACTTACTGGGCGTCATCGTAGGTAATTCAGGTAATGAATACTACATCCCACGAGTTCGACACTGGGAAAATAAAGCCCACGAGACCGACTCTAGGTAAAACAGCCCACGAGTACGACAGATACAACATGGGGTTAAATGTGTCGGTCTCGTGGGCCTTGTTTACTTAGTGTCGAACTTAAGGGCTGTATGACTCTTGGGCTGTATTTCTAGCAGGCTGTATGACTCATGGGTGTCGGTCTCGTGACGTGCACACCTGAATGAAAGCATCTACAAGAAATGGTATTCATTGGTCTTCCGGTGCCGTTCTGCGACATTGCCGCCTCCCCACACACACACAAATGTTGGTGCTACTTATAAAATACTACTTTCTCTGCCAAGTTAAAACCTGTGTAACCCCAGAAGTGCATTTTCTCCTCCTTCATTTCACGTCCGATTTCAATGAAAGATTTACAGTTTTCTTTGACTTTGCTCCGAATGATTAAATCATGATGTTTATTTAAAATGGTTTGATTTTTCTCTCTGTATTTCAAATACAGGTTATGATAATTATGGCAATAGTTCTTTATCAATTCACAAAGCACAAAACGTATGCATATTATTTTGCATCTTCTGCATGTGTTCTGAAGGTGGAAAAGAGAAGTACCATTGGCGGATTACCACACTACATCGCTGTAATCAAAATGAGGTAACAGAATAGAATAATACAATCATGTAAATCAATTTCAATTCAGTCATATAGCAAATTGCCTCAACCGACTCATACAACTAATTATTTTACTTTATTTTATACACAATAATTATTTAATGTGAACAGCAGACAACAATTTATTAACTACAATAACTCCCAGATGTTTAAACTGTTCACCTGAAGTAATTGTTTTCCTCTAAGTTCAACATCCATGTGTTGTTGCCTTTCAAGCATATTGCTTGTGCCAAGAAACATACATAATATCATAACTGATTAATAAGTTCTTGTCAAGCTTCCGTGTTTCCAGATGTGAGAAATCCGTATGCAAAACATAACAACCTTCGGATTTCTATGTGAGATGACCTTGGCGTATTATGAGCCCTGCAATCATAAAAAAACCCACAAAATTTATGTCATTGATAAATTTAGACAACAAAGGTCCTAACAAGGGTCCTTGTTTCATTCCTCTGGTATGTAATCTTTCTTCAAAGAGTCTATTGTTAACGGAAGTTTTGGAGAGATAGCTCTAAAACCATTCTAATGTTGTACCAGTGGCATTCATGTTTACATGTTGGGATAACAGGATGGTGATCCACCATGTTGAAGGTTTTTTGCAAATCGACAAATATCACGGTATCCACCGTTATCAGTAGAACGGTGCCAGTCATCCGTCACTGTAGTATGCCATGTGCAGGAACAGTGGAGAACCGGACTGATTTCGGCTAAGCATAGAATGCATTTTAACTGCTGCGGAACAATGAAATTTCCACACTTAGATGCACAGGACAATTATGAAATGGGCCTGTGATTTTAGGATCCAGGTTAGCTTGTTTGTGTGTGTGTGTGTGTGTGTGTGTGTGTGTATGTGTATGTGTGTGTGGTAATGTGTGTGTGTGTGTGTGTGTGTGTACCGGTGCATTTTTTTTTTGCTACTTTCCATATATCAGGCACTGTGTACCCCTTCAGCTAAAGATTTAAGCAAAAGGCTGTAATTTCAAATGGATTTTTTTTCAATAATTATATTATGTATATACATATTCCATTTAATCCACAAGAATTCTTTGCTTTCATTGACTCAACATAATTCAAAACGTCTGATTGAGATATGAATAAGAAAAAAAAATGAATTGTTTATAAAAAAAAAATCCCTACTATAATATTTCAAAAGAAAATTTGTCTTCTCATGAACATCCTCACTAATGTCCAAGCTGCTTACCACATTTACAAAAAAAAAAGATGATTAAAATTATTTGCAATAATCTCTGAATTTTCTAAAGGGGAAATGCCATTAATATATTTTCATTTTTCGAATACCCACTAATGATCTAAGTGGGTTTTTTTTTTCAGGATTCATTTCTGCTTGTTTCATTTGAGAATTTATGGCAAACATGTATATATTCAAGTTTTGATATTTCTTATTTATTTTGTTACTCTATTTTTTAGACGTTTAAAAAGATGCCATTAATGGTCATCATGTATGAGTTTGGCCTCTGACTTAATTTAATCTCTCTGTTTATTAATAATATGCTGATTCATCCACGGCGAGTGAGTTTTCGGCACTCAACGTGTCTTAACAGGCACAGGACTTGGGACCAACCGCCATCAACATGCTTTCCCATATAGCAATTGAATCATTTATATTACAAAATTATTCTACTTCTTTCCAGTTTTGTTTACATACGTCGGGTCTGAAAGCTTATATGTAAACGATTCTTGATTTTCTGAGATAACATGCGTCCCATCTTGACACGTATGTTTGCATTTCCATAACCAAAGTCAAATAGCGATCACTCATGCCAATGTAAATTATACTACGGAGCTTATATACAAATAGTTTGTAGCTCCATGATTATTCCATATCATTTTACCTTGTCTTTGTATTTCGTTAGCATGCGATCGACGTGTTCTAAATCTTTTGGTCACCCCGGTGTAACACTTCATTATTAACTTAATTGTTCTAAACAGTATACACTATCAATTTTATTATAAACTTAAAGATTTATCTCCGGTTATTTTTTTCATATCACAATTTGTGTCACTCATAATAACGAGTCGGTCACCACAGCTACTCGCAAATTTGAAGAAATCTTCAAAAGGATTGAAAGAGTCATTTATTTAAATTTGTTAAGTCGTCTATTCCACTTTAAAAATACTATTGGTTTGGAGGGTTTTTTTCAGACAGATCTTGATACTCAGTGCTTCTAGGTTGACAAGTGAATCATGGATAATCAAACCGAAGATAATAGTTTAATTTCACATATAGATTGCGACATCGGCTCCATTTCTGTCTCTGTCTCTCCAAATTAAAGAGTAATGGGAAATACCCTTTTCACTGTCTGAAATAAAGCATTCAAGTCTAGTTTCATTCAGAGCAAAAGCATGCTTTTCCCTCTCAGTCATGATTTGTTCGATTTCCTGGTAACATTTTACGAGACAATTAGTTAATATTCAAAATAAATAAACAAACAAACAAACAAACAAACAAACCTAATTCCTTTCTCATGAAATTGTTCGTATCTATGAGATTCACCTCATTTTGAAGACTTATCAAATAAACCATTAACCGCAGTTTCTGAGTTTGGTGCAATGTAATTAGCAATTAAAAGATGTTGCAATGAACATATTTTACGATTGCAAGTGTTCACTAAGCTCATTGTATCTACTCTCGGAGATTCCTGTACATGATATGTGTACCCATTTTTGACATGAATTATATCGGAGTGCTTTCTGGTTATTTTGATCACCTCTTGTGCAAAAAACACAATGGAAATGATTGTGCCATCAAAAAACATACACAAAAATATACGCGCAATACCAAAATCTAGAACTATCTTCATCCTATTGATCTTGACAAAAAGCACATTATAAGTAGGTGGGATAACAAGTGTATTTGCACACATTGATCCTCGTATTCAGATCCAGAAAAGAGTAAAAGTAACAAATTCGCGCTAATCAATCGTACCTATGGCTTTCATCGTGCCGACACATAATTCGCTTGTTTTAATCCGAGGATTCTAACTTGACCATGTGGGACTTCGTCGAAGTGAAATCTTCCGTTGGTTAGCACACGTATGCTGTCATCTAGGGTCCAAATGCTTTTACGTTTACTTCTGAACTTTGACTTGATTTCTCTGAAAGAGTCCAATCTCGACCTAGTCAGACTTTCCTGAACGTAGATGAGATCTCGTTGTAGATCTCTCAGGAACTTCCCAGCATAGAACACACAGTCCCTGACGACATAGCTGGTGAACCGCACAATGATTCCACGTGACCTACCCTTTTTTGGCGCCGAGGAGATGCGTTCCATCAATGTCGCCATTTTAAAGCTTCACTTTTAATTTTCTTCCCAAACTTGTGTGTACACCCTCAGAATCACTGACAACATGAAATACAAAACAATTTCTCCGAGAGTTCTGTTCCCCTCCTAATGCTACTCTTTCATCTGCCCAATCTTCTCCAATCTTGCTATTGTATCATTTCTCCACGCCACTTCAAAATCAAAACTCTCTTTCAAACATAATTTTCACCAAATTTCTGTGAGATAATCGTGGTGAGTTCTTCAACTAGAATAGTTTTAATTTTACTCACAAGAATACCGATGACATCGCTGTCCTCAAGAACTTTCTGAATTTCTTTACGTACATGGAGGTTGTCTCTAACAAGCTCATCAGCACCACGTTCACTCTTCGACATACTGAGTTTCGGTTTGGCAACGGTAATCATCATACAAAAATCAAGCAAAATCTCTCGAAATGCATACAATTCTGGCCGGCGACATAGCAAGAGGTGTGCACAAGCCCACACGGTTACTTGTAATTTAAGAAACTGAGATGAATGAAGTACATTTTTGGCTGTTTTACCACACAGAAGCCGGTGGTGAATGGAGCAAAATAAGATACTACCGTTCATGGCGACGATTGTAAAGATTATCTATTATACGTGCATGAGTTGTGACTCTCACATACAGGACTTCCATTTTATGTCCTATCCGAGGGATAGAGTTTTTTTGTTTCGTTTCCATCTGAGAAGACGACTGGATAGCCCATATTCAGCTACAATAGCTGGTCTTCCATGGGGTCCAGTTGGATGTAAGGCGGGACCACTTCACCGGGTTAAACATTCTGCTTTTGCGATGAATAAATGAAGCGGGATCTTTTGCGTGCGTGAGTTGTGACTCTCACACACACGGGACCTCCATCTTATGTCCTATCCGAGGGACAGAGTGTTTTACCTCTTACTAGAGGGGACGGTATGATTATACGCAACATTGCTCAGTTAGACTCGGGAATCGAACCCGGGTCCTTTGGATCTGGAGGCAGACGCGCTACAAACGGAGCCAAATCACAGTCTTTAGTCATACAAGTAATCGGCCTACACGAAGGGCCAACATCTTTACGTGAGTTATTTGCTCCTTCCTTTGAGAAAACATAAATGTTAAGTTTCCTCCAACATGATGACTTACTACATTACTGCAATTCATTAGCAAATATTGTAGGCTTCATAACTTTCGCTTATTGCACTGATAAAGGAGTAACGTAAGATTTTGATAAAAGAGGGCTGATGAAGTAACAGTGAGTAACGCAGTAATGATTAATGATAATGTTATGAAACATAATTTTAGGGCAATAAGTCAAGAGACACAAAGCGCGAAAGCACAGCATTACACGTATCAAATTATACATTTTTGATCCGATATGGCAACTTGTGTCTTCGTTGTATTAATTTCCTTTCCCCTCCCTATCATGTGCCAATGATCAGCCGCCTAATAAAGACAATACATCATGGATTTTTCATTCCATGTAACAGAATTGATATGAAAACTTTTATAGTATTATATATGCAAACTACGTTTTATTAATTTATCTATTTACACTAAACGTGGCGAAAACTAAGTTTCCGCCTGCTGTTGAAGACCTCATAAGAAGGTGCAACTAGCAGGAAACCGTGTACGAACCTTCATCTTTGACGGCAACCGTCATGAAACGATCCTCCATTGCAATGAAGACACCTATACTCATACCCGCCACAAGAATCAATGCCACAAAAAGCCAATTAAATGATCGATGAATTGGAGTCTTCATGATGACGTCTTCGAGTCTCTCTCCCGTCTGTTTCGAGCCATATAATGATAAATAATGTTGGTAATTTGTAACAACGACAACTCAAGTTGAAACCCAGGTCTGTTGATCGACACGTACTGTCTACCAGCTACCAGCACGAAAATAGACAATTTTCAATTGTGTCGACGAACGCTATTATCGAACACTCTCAAGGCAGTCGTGCGTAACTTGCCATATTCACACTCACTTGGTTGTCTGGGATATAATAATGGAGTTTCATAATGTTGCTTGTCAGTAGACGCGTATTATAAAAACAGCCAGACAGATGCAAACGGGTGCACGTCACGAGACCGACACCCACGAGTCATACAGCCCACACGTTATACAGCTCACAAGTCATACAGCCCACGAGTCATACAGCTCACAAGTCATACAGCCCACCAGTTATACAGCCCACGAGTTCGACACTGAGTCAATAAAGCCCACGAGTTCGACATCAAGTAAAATAAGCCCAGGAGTTATACGGCTCACGAGACCGACACTACGCACAAAAGGCTCATGAGACCGACAGTATAAAGCAAACAAAGCCCACGAGACCGACACTACACTTAAAAGGTCCACGAGACCGACGCTACGCATACAAGGCTCACGAAACCGACATTACGCAAAAGAGGTTCACCAGACCGGCACTAAGCAAAGAAGGCCCACGAGACCGACAGGATGAACAGCGCCACCTATAGACCAATAAATTGTATAGGGTGTCCTGATAATAGCATAGGAAGATATGAGAGATGGAAAAGAAGAGTTGCCATCTCCGGCAGGGTGTTACCCATCGGTTGCCCCACCCCCCCCCCCCCCCCCCCCCCCGAAATGATCAGGATCTTTAATTGTGTTTGCATGGGTGTGTGTTTGTGAAGAAAAAAAAAATGAACAAAGTACAGTAAAAGTGTGTAACAGATCTTTCCACAATAAACCTGCGAGGGTGTTGATTCAGTATTAATAAAAAATAAAAAAATAACGTAATCGTCTATTAAGGTAGCGTTAGGAATTCGGAAAAAACCAGATTCATCCATGAAAACAGCTATTGTACTTCACGATAAAATGTACTGTTAGGAGGAGAATAACACAAGCACAAAATTGAGCTGAATCTCTGCGATGTAAAACGATTTAATCAATAGAATTGCATTATAGTTACAGAGAAAATTACAAATAGATCTTACTGCAAAACGTCAAAGCAGGAGGGTAGAATATCTAAAATAGAATAAGTAACTAGTGAATCGGGAAAGAGAAGAGGTAAAATTTATTTCTTGTCCATCTTCTAGCTAAAAACTGGGAAAGCCTATTAGAAATAGCACGATGGCATTATCAAAGCTCTAAAATTAATCCATACATCGTTATTGTCCTCTTTTAAATTCATTTGTGTTTTTTTTTGTCTCTTTTGGGGGGATTAAGAATACTAATTCTTCTATTTATTTCTTTTTTTGGGGGGTGGGGGCATGAAGAATACAATTCAATTTTTCTACTTGATAACAATGTCGCTCCCTGACACACTTTCCCCCCTCCCTAGAAGTATGTAGAAATACATATTTGATGACGGTCATAATTATGTAGATGGTCACCATCTTTCAATTGATAGGGTTACGAAATTACACCCGCCAGTATGTTATTTTTCCGTTCATGGAACACCCTGTACAGGTGATTGACATGTAGATGGCGCTGTTTATCCTGTCGGTCTCGTGGGCCTTCTTTGCCTACTGTCGGTCTCGTGGGCTTTCTTTGCTTAGTGTCGGTCTCGTGAGCCTTTATTGCTTAGTGTCGGTCTCGTGGGCCTTTTTTGCCTACTGTCGGTCTCGTGGGCTTTCTTTGCTTAGTGTCGGTCTCATGAGCCTTTATTGCTTAGTGTCGGTCTCGTGGGCTATGTTTGCTTAGTGTCGGTCTCATGAGCCTTTAGTGCGTAGTGTCGAACTCATGGGCTGTATGACTCCTGAGCCGTATAACTCGTGGGCTGTACGACTCATGGACCTATTATTGATGTAGGTCTCGTGAACCGTATGACTCGTGGGTGTCGGTCTCGTGGGATGCCCCCATGCAAACTAGCTATGGCTCTGTGCCAGAGTCGACGGGTTAGCAACTATCAGACAGAGGGGGTCACGTGACAATTGCTACAGTCCCGGAAGTGGATTTGATCAGTGTATTGATGTCAGAAAACGATTTTTATCTGTTTTTGCTGGATTACCTAACATCTAAGCTTTTATTAGGAACAATCAACTTTTATGAATTCCAAGAAAATGTATGATTTTTTTTTTTTGCATTGCAGCATAATCACCAAATACAACAATGAAGAAAATGAGGGACAAAGTTCGATGCCCATTTCACCATTATTACGCGATCAACCGAAGCTCCTTTATGAGGCAAAGATTTAATACGATGTCAAATAGTTTTGTTCGTTCGATAGATACTTTATTTTCTGCAAATCAATATACATAAGTTACATGATCATGAAGATGCAGGAAATATACAAAGTAGATTCAACGCAGTGTCGTTTGACTTGCATAAACCACGATACATATAAGTACATAATCATGAACATGTAGGAAATATGTAAAATGAATTTAACACAGTCTTTTGACTTGCATAAACAACGATATGAAAGAAATTTGATATACAGTATGCATGTCTATGCAGCAGTGATAAGAATGAATTTATAGTAAAGAAACGATTATGCAGAGGGCCGCCATTATAAGCATTGCTTGAAAAGATGGCCGGCCCGCGCGAGGAAAAGATAAGGACGTACTAAATTCGTAACAATAAAAATTAGTCGTAACTGTCATGAAACAATGACATCATAAAGAAAGAAAGAGTTTCCATAATGTATTCCAAATTGTTTTTACACAATAATATCAAGGACATACAAAGGAAAACAGTTATCATCCGCAGTTATCAAGGCGGGGGCGCATCGGGCTCGCCCCCCCCCCCCCCCTCCCTACCGACAGATTCCACGGGCCTGTGGTTGGTTGGATGGAGTATCGTGCTGTCCTCGCTTTTCGCGCTACCCGTATGTTTTCGATCGGCCGTGGCTTTACGATGTTGTTCGGCTGACTTGGCACCACTGCTGATCAGACTGCGCCATAAGTGGTTGGAAGGTCCGCCCAAATTCCGACAGGAACTTCAGGTTATCTCTGAAGCGGAGCTTTGGACGTCCGACTTGGCGCTTCCCTTCCTCCAGGTCACCACACTGAAGGACCTTGGGGATGCGTTGGTCATCCTTTCGCAGGACATGTCCAGCCCATCTTGCCTGCATGTGCCATCCTAAGGACGGTGTGAATGCTGGGCATATTGGCACGAGTGAGGATCTCTTTGTCGGGATGTGATCCTGCCAATTAATCTTCATTTTATACATCAAACAATATCATTGATAAAAAATTAGAATGATACAAGCGATGAAATGCAGGTGTTCTTGATGGACCACTTACTCTTGGTGTTGGTGCTTGGGATCATGTAATTTAGATACAAGTGTAGTAATAAATAACGTTACATTTACCTGTCCTTGTCATGTATAGCTATAGGCAACAAGTACAACACAACATCCCTGCTCGTATCCTTTCTCTGTTGGGATTCAAAAGTTCATAGCGCATGAACAGCGTCAAGTTATAAAGTTTTTGCCGGTCACGTGAGGATTTGAGTTCTTAAAACATCTACAAAGTTCACCAGTTTAGGTATTTGCTTGAGTCTAGTTAAGGGTGCAACAATTGCACCCTATCCAGAATAAGTGTGAAATGTACCTCACCCTTATATCCAAAATCGCGTAGCTTTCACCCTTTTCCGCGACTCCCTCAATAATTTTTTTTTTAAGGTGTTGTTGGGATAGTGAGATCGAGCCGCAACGAAAATCTGCACTGTGAACATAATACTAGGTGTGACTAAAGCCTCTCGCAGTATTACCATGCAGGAAGCGGAGTTACGCACACGATTTTGATTGGTCAATGCCAGACTCCATCTGGCGATCAGGTATTCTGGGTTGTTTTGTTTTGTTTTTATCGCAGACGCTTTTCATCGAAGACGCAACTTATGATTTTATGATAAAAAATGCTTTCAATAAACTTTTTATAAAATTAAAAAAGAAAACTAAGTTGTATGATGTCATCTAAAACACAATAGCAGCACGACAATACATCAAAATAGAGTAAATATGAGTTTTAATTTTTTACATATTGTAAATAATCTAATATTATAAGAATTTCTCATTTAGGTCTTTTTCAAATTGAATATCATTGACACAAATAGGGACCTATTTGAAACTTGCATTATAATATTATTATAGATGAACAAATATATATATATATATATATATATATATATATATATATATATGAATATATATATATATATATATATATATATATATATATATTATATATATATATATATATATGTACATATGTATATATAATTATAATGCTTTACCTGAAGGAGAAACCAGAACGCTTAATATTCACAACTGGAATGTGAACTCAGTTTCAATTTTTTTTTCATAATCAGGTGTATAGGCATTAATTCTCCGTCCGTCTAACCCTTCGTTGAAATGAAAAATATTAACATATTGTGTGTTCGGAGAATAAGCCGAAATTTGTTGTTGCTTTTTTTTTTACCCCGTAATACCATAAACTGTAGGGCTTTTTGCTTGTACACCTGTATGTTAAGAAATGAAATGAAATGAAATAAAATGAAATGTGTATTAGCAAATTACAAAGCTTGTGTTTCATTAACATAACCGGAAAAATATCTTAAATATTAACGTGAAGTATATTTTCCAAACCTAATTCAAAGAGTGTTAAAGGTAAGAAGTGACATTTATTGCACTATGTGCATGATGTGCACCATGCACTATTGGAATATGACTCAAAGTAAGTAATGTAAAACCGGTCTCCATCAGTTCCTTTATTACACTTGCATCACAATCATAATTGATTCTTCTTCTTCTTCTTCTTCTTCTTCTTCTTCTTCTTCTTCTCATTAAGTCTGCCTCCTTCAATAGACTGAAGATTCTTGCAGACTGGTGCTATTTACATTATAATACAATTTATTTACAGATATTTACAAGCACATAGAAAATTTGACGAAAACAACTAGCCACTGTGATCAACCGTTAGACGGTTTCGAAATGATCCCACAGATGGCGCTGAAACAATGTCTGACGACAGGGAATTCCAGTTCCTTACAGTTCTTGGGAAGAACGAATGGCGATGCGATTCAGTTCTCGAATATGGTACCTGATAGGAGTGTGGTTGCGAGGCTCTCGTTAACTGAGTAGCCTGTTTGATAATATAGTCGTGTGCTGAAAGAGGAGTAAGATTATTGTGTATTTTGTACATCATAATTAGCCTGTCATTTTCTCTGCGCTGTTCCAGAGTGGTCCAATCAAGTTCCTGTAGCATTTTGGTGACACTCGAGGTGATTCTAAGGACAACACACGCCTTCTTTCCCATTTTCATTTCAAATGATAAAGTGATGATGATTTATGTGCTAGTGAATAGAAACATTAAATGTAACAACAAACTTGATAATTCATCTTCACAACTAGGGGACAAAAAGAAGAAAAAGACATCAAACTGACACTATACGCAAAAATATTGCATGTTAGCCCCCCCCCCCCCCCGAAAAAAAAATATATATACCGTACTACAAAAGTGTTAAAAACACATTGAGACTGTACAGCAATTAGATTACTCATAAACATTGATAATACCAATTTAAGCAACTAAGAAAAAGCATGAAAAGGAGAGAAATTACACACACCCTCACAAACGTAAGATTTTTATACATAACTCAGAACTTAAAGCTATGATTAAAATTGCGAATAAAGTAGCACTGCATTAGCACACCAACCGTTAAAAACAAAAGCAGTAATACATATTGCACGTAGGTATTGAAATTGATTTCAACCAACAGGTAATTGATGAGAGTTCAAAAAAACAAAAAAACTAAAAACTGGGACATGGTGCAAACATCGTGGTGAGGAAAACACATAATTTAATTATTTTCATGATTTTGATTTAATCATCAAGAAAACTCCTGTCATTCTGGAATTTCAATCTTACTTTATCTCTTAAAGGGAACATGAAATTGAATTTTGAATGATCGAGTAAACAGACATTCGACATCAGTATAAAGTCGGTGTCCATGTCATAAGAAAAATCACTATTTTATCCTCCTCGTTATATTGCGCCAAAACGTTGCTGGGCAATTTAGTTAGTAACGTTACATTAAACCACAAATGTACATATTTACTTTTATCACTATATCAAAATCTATTCATTTTCAGTCAAAATCATCTTACAGCATGTTTATCCATTCCAGGTTTATGATATAGAAAAGAATTAATACAGCTTGTACAATCATACAAATATTAGAATTGCCATGGTTACTTAAAGGGTCGGCTAGTAACGTTACAAAAAAGAAACATTAAAGAAAAGACGGTTTTATGACAAAAAAGTTAGCAAAAATGTAAGTTACTGCAAACAAAATGTCACATTGATTTCAATTAAGCTTCATGGCGAATGTTCCAGCAAATATACACGGTGGCCCAGAAAGAACGGAACACCTAAGATCTTTATTCTCACCAATATTGTTGCAAATATGTCATTATTTTGGATACTATTGAAAAGGCCATACTTTTTCCAATACAATGAAACCAAGTTCTTTAATTTTGGTTAATGTGTTATGATTTTAGGACCATTTTTGTCAACCCTTGCAATTTTCAAAATGTGATCATTTTGCACTCTCAGAGATACCGAAACCAGCGACAATTCGGCTTGTCATAGAACCAGTAGCGTTCACAGTGTGTGGAATGTGGGGAGGACGGTGTGGTTGTCATTTTTTATTGATGTCATGTCCACCTAACTGTTGAATTGCCCGGCTGCACTTTTTGTGTCCGATTATAATTATTTCTGCTGTTTCCTCTAATTTCTTGAAGCTGTCTAGAAGCATTTTGCACCTGGCATCTTAATATTCGGTTATCCCACTTTCCTGCACAATCGTTGATGACACGAAGAACACCGCTCTTTTCCATATTCATGAGCAGTTCAAACTCGTGCGGCATTTTATGACCATTTTCCGTGTAGTTCAACTGCATCTCATCGTAGTAGTGGTACCTCAGAGTCCGGTTTGTCGGATCCTTGTAAAACGGATAGAATCCAAAGAGGCGGATCTCACTGCAGAACTGGGTAGCCGCGGTGTAAATGGCAACGCCCGTGGATGGAAACGATAGGTTGAAGACACTGTCCAGTGTATAGATAAAAGAAAATTGTGAGATGAATATTGCAAGAGATTAGAAACAAACGTAATGCATGGAAGGAGAAGGAGAAAGCAGCAGAAACAAGAACACGCATGGAGCTGAACGAATCATAGTACATTGTACGTACATACGTGCATATTCTTATGTAGAACATAAATATAAACAAGTATTCTGTGAACATAAACATGTATCACCTCTATATAGGCCTACGCATATCTAAATTTCAGTAAAGAATATTATGTTGCTGTACATGTCTTTATTTGCAGCGTATGAATACCCTTGGTAAGGCGGTTCAGAAAGGCATGTTATATTGTCATTTCTTTTTAATTCTTTTTGGTCATTAACAAACGCAAACAGAAGGAAACTGACAAGAAATGAAAAAAAAAATTATTAGTGAAAAAACGCACAAAGAAAAATTGGATTCAATCGGAATTCGAACCCGAGACCTCCGGATTGCTAGCCCGGTGCTCTAGCGACTGAGGTATAGAAAGCCCTGGTACAGTTTTCGTCCCAGAAACCCTTAAATCTCAATGCTCGAATGGTCAGAACCTATAGCAGTTTGTTTGTGTGTGACACACACGCACACACTTAAACATGTTCTTTGTCATTTGTCAAAATAAACTGACGTGAATTAACTTGAATTCAATTGAATTGAATTGAATTTTCCTATGTCCATGTGATCATCTCCAGCGCAATCTTTTCTCTATCTCTTATCCTGTGTTAATCGTTATATCTTCAAAAAACAACAACAATACGTTTAATAAGTAACGCTCCACATTGTAGCCCCAGTCAACCATTGTTTATCAAAATGAAGATTTTGCTATTGCATGAACTTGTCAGAATGAATATTCTTATTTCTGTGTTTAAATACCATACAGGTATGCTCCCTTGTTTCTACAGATAAATGGCGCAATACAAATGCTGTTTCATCATCATTATCATCCCTCGTGTGTTTGACAATAATGTTCCAAACAAAATCTCATTTTAATTTGTATTCCGCTCGTTCTCGAAGTAATTTTGTGGCATCCTTTTACTCGTTTGACTGTACGATCCCACTCTACTGGGTTCACCGGAGTAAGTGAATGGAATTCAGTACTTCCTGCTTTGAAATGCAGCACAACTCTTTCTAGATTTGAGTTTGTTTGTTTTTTGAACAGTTAGCCATGACTGAGTAGACAATGTTCTTTTTATCTATCCTGTCTTCTAAACTTACGTATACTGCATGTGTGTGTGTGTGTGTGTGTGTGTGTGTGTTGTATGTGTGAGAGTATGTAATGGTGTCTTGTTTATCTATTTGACTTCACACAGAATATATTATTTGTAATATATGTTGCCATTGTAGAGTCCATAATGTATACGCCATATACTTCGCGAGTCTAAATTTTCGCTAATCGGAATTCTCGACGATTTCGCGAGTGGTTAAATCGCGATCGTGGAGTCCTGTACTAAACAACAGAGAAATGTGCACGCGTAGCGTCACATTCACATCGGGATCAATCAATATTTTCGCGTGTCTTTAATTTCGCAAATAGCACCTGACTCGCGAAATTCGCGAAAAAAAAAAAAAAACCTCGCGAAATATTCGGCGTTGTATTTTCGTGTGTAGACATCATACTACATGCACAAGATGCTTTCAAGGCTGCCTGGCTCTCATTGTTAATGTCACTATTGTATGTTTTTGTGTTTTATTTTGCCGAATAAATGGCCCAAATTGGCCCCAATCAATCAATCTCTGTAGGGACTCCCAGACTCAAGCAGCTGTTGATTTTTACCTATACAGTACGCTGCAAATGAAAATAACGAGTGTCTATGATATATAACACCTTTTCAAAATAGATATATACGTAGCGCTCACCCAGTTGTAACTAAAGCTAAGAAATTATCACCACTTCAACCTGCTCACATTTTGAACGTGTTTTTGAAGTGATCATGGTAATCGCGGTATAAGACATGACAAAGGACGGGATTTTCAGTCTTTTTATATAGATTTCTTTCATGTTAACACGAAGATAACCACGCAGTATGGCAGGCGTTTACACTCCACTGCTATCTCTCTGCAATTACGACCAGGACTGTTAATTATTGTTTGTTTGCTTGTTTTCATTTTTCATCTGTACAAGACAAGGCAAGATGGCGGTATGATTGTATTAATCTGCACTATCACAGCGCTGCTTGCATGGTTAGTCTCCCATGCATGGGGTCTAGTGTTATGTACTTGAGGCAAACAACTTCACCGGGCTATACATTGCGATGAATGGTTAGCATGAGCATGGACCTATATAATCTATAGGTCCATGGTACAATGAGGTGGAATATTTCAAGTGCGTGGGTTGTAACTTTCAAACAAGGGACCTCCATTTTATGCCCTATACCAGGAACAGAGTATAGGAGCATATTTCCCTTCGCTATTGGGAAAGGCATATAGCACACAACATTGTAAAAAGGAAATTCCAGACCAGTTAAAAGGCAATAGGCAAAGAAAGAACAACATTTCACAGGAACATTAAAAATATGATCAAAATCGAATAAAAATTCGGGTAACATGTTATGACATTGTGAAATTTCGCTTTGTTTTCAGGAAATCAGTTCTTGAACAGTCAAAATGAATATGCAAATAGGAAGTTGATGATGTAATCACCTAACGATTTGCCATATTGTTTGCACACAACGTCTTGAAATTCTCAGTTTTTTGTTTTTGTCAATTTGACTTTTTTCCCAAGGCGATCAGGCCACAAACTCAAATCTCAAGATATGACTAATTGTCATAATATTATTGAAGTTATTCAGTCCCCCCCCCCATTTTTCTTCTTATTTCTTTTGTTTTAACAAAAAAAAAAAGGTGAGGAGGGCGCGCCGGGTGCGTAAGCCACTGCTTTAATAATAAATGGCTTTTACATTTTTTGCTTAAATACATAGTAGCAGGGCTCGACAATAACGGTGGCCCGGTGGCCCGGGGCCACCAAAAATGAAAGTCGGGCCATCCAATTTCAAAAAAGGGCAAATTTGGTGGCCCGCCTCGGGCCACAAAATTTTTTTTAAAAGTATGTCAATAAATTCGTAACTTTTTACACCAGAAAATAGCAGTTAAATTTGTTTAAAGGATGGATGAAAAGGACTAAATGAGTGGCTGAGAGTGAGTGTTGCGAGTTTCTTGAGGTTGATTTATGAGTAGATATGTCCAGCTTCCAATTCTTACTATGATAAAACTTAAATAATTTTGATTCATTAAAAACAAGGACTTTTAATGTTTTTATTGTTTTATTTTTCGGGCCACCAAATTTTTCTCTCGGGCCACCAAAACTTGAAAATGAGGATTTTTAGTGGCCCCATCGGACCACCAAACAAAAAAGTTAGTGTGGAGCCCTGCATAGTCTTGAATCTGCTGACGAAGAAATAATGATATTAATGATATGTATATCCATTGTACAGGCAATGGGGAAGGGGAGAAAGTGAGAGGTACAAACAGTGCTATGATATTAAAAATTATATTGTGTACATGCTTAAAAAGGAAAGAGTTATACAGATGAAGATAATTATCATGACAATAGAAAGCAAAACCCCAACTCCACGTAACAAACATTGGGAATGAAAACCATACCTTTTTGCAAGCGCCATCGGTGCACTGGGACTATATGCAAAGGAAACGTTGATGCCAACTTTGTGGAGAAACGTCAGTGCATTTCGGAAGTCCTTAAATCGTCCCAATCCTTTAAAATGCCACAAAATGCTGCCGTTGACAGCTCGAAGTCTGTCAAATAAATCCCGACACTGTGCTGTGAAATTGTCGTGTCTTAAATTCACTGGCGTTTCACTGAAACACTGTGTTATTTTCCTGTACTGGGACAAATTCAGCGTCATAATGTTAACCTTCGACCCAACGTCTCGACCATATTTCCCGCCGAAGTACGCCAGATTCAGACGAATGACCATGTCCGCTTCATCTATGACGTCACCACAAATGCTGTCGTCAAGGATACCAGCATTGCCGACAATAGAACATGTTCTCACTTTTGGAACTAGCCTGGTTTGGTTGTCCTTGACAATGAGTGACCCTCTTTTCGATGTCTTCATATCAAGGGGTGTCATGCCGGTCTCGAACACTTGAATTACTCGGCTTGCCGACGTCAGCGACGAAACACTGTTCCTACAGATATGGAAATACAAGAAATACATAGTTTCCATAATTCAGTCATTTTAAATTAACTGAAATAAAAACTTAACTGTATTCAGTAAGCATAACAATAACTATTGTATTGCAGGGGTTCATTCAAATTCTTCCAGCTGGTTGATTTAAAGAGTAGGAATATGACATTTGTTTTGCTTAGTATACACACTAAAAAACAAAGCACAATGACGTCGACTGTTATATTATTCTACGAGTTGAATTAAATTCTTTCAAAATTGAATTATCACTGCCAAATGTGTGGACTCACGAAGCAAATCAATTTGTTGGTGGTACGGTTACGTAAACCTTTACACCCCAGCAAAACCTGGCTTGATAGTTCTTGTTTTTGTATTTCATGAAGCAGTATTTGTTCTATTTTCGGCATATAATGATATCAACTGAACTAAGAGGAAACACATTTTCATGCATTTTATTGTGTATCTATAGTACGATTTCATGTATTGTTGGTTTTTAATTTTCAGAAAGCCATAAATATAATGTCATTTGTCAAATCAAATGTTTATAAGAGTAAGCCCCTTGCTGCCGATATTTACATACAGTGTAAATTAATGTATCCCCGTATGTATGTACTGGGTAGTTAGTTTACTGAACACTGGCTGCCGTTCTGAATGATTTACACGAACGAATCTATTACTGATAGATCACGAGTGCTTAAAGGGGTGCTTTTAATGAATAACAAGTTTGATGTTGATTTTGATTTGAAATGATTTTTGCATTCCTCCTTCTTACAAAGAATATAAAAGAAAGCTAAGTGAACAAATTTCCGGAGTAATGATTACAGCGAATTACGAGTACATGGACATTGGTTGATGGTTAACATAAGTGAATAAAAATGTTTGTAGTACAAAACAATTTCGAGCATGTATCCCCTAGCTGGAAAGAACACAGTGTCCCACAGTGTGTTCACAGTGTGGTCATACGGTTGACTGTACAATGTATGTGAAGGTAGCCGAATGAATTTAATTTTTTTATGTATTTCATAAGCACGACATTATCTTCTCTTCTTTCATTATATGCTGCGTTCTTTTGAGGCATCGATCATTTTACTGCGTACTAGCATTCCTTACGTGTTCTCGTCTTCAGTTACACTTTCTTCAGCTGGAAAGCAGCTCGACACTGTGTCGCTTTCGAAGACGCTTGGCTAATTGTCTCTGTGGGCTTTCGCCCTTGGTGTATGCATCAAAATGATTTACGTTTTTCTTTCTCTCTTTCTCTCGTCATTTCCCCTTGTTTTTTGTTCCTTTTTTCACACTTTTGCTTTCGATTTTTTTCCTATTTCCGACTCTCCCAGTTTCCCGCACTCTTGGTAGTTTCCCTCCCCCCCCCCCTTACTTCCCCCTTTCCCACAGAGGTACCCACATGATACAAGCATAGTCTTTTGAGTGGGTACCTCCACTTTTTTTTTTTTTTTGCGCAGAGTGTATATAGAGTGTACGTAAGTGATCATGTAGACATGAACATGTTGTTAATCCTGTCTGGCTATGTATATTTTCAACAATTCGCATGTCAAATTTATCATATTGTTTCTTGTACATTCTGGTGAAAAAAAAAGTGAAAATAAAGTTTGAATTTGAATTTGAATTTGAAAACGCGTGAAATTAACAGTGTGGACATGATTTCACACTGTGGTTTGGTTTTCACAGAGTGTTAACATGGTAATGTTTTGTATCACACTGTGAATTGATGATTCACAATGTCTTCACACTGTTGAAACACTCGAATTTAACGGTGTAAAGAGATTTCACACTGTGTTCATAATGTGTTCACAGTGTGTTTCTCACACTGTGGGACACTGTGCTCTTTCCAACAGGGTCTTTACGCATTAAATGAAAATGAGTTTCACGTACCAACTGTTCAAAACACAAATTAAACATTTAGGAGTAATAGGAATGCAGGAAACCATTATCGAAAGCACATGCTTGACGACGATAATGGCCTCATAGATACACATGATAATGCACGAAAGATAATTTGGTCGCCACTCATCGAGCAGGTTCTAAGTGGGTTAACATTATTCAGCATGATACAAAAAATGATAGTTGCCAGAAGTTCGATCTAGAGAAGATAAATTGATGTCCTCATAATCATAATTACCAGACGTTTTGAGCTGCACTGATGTTAACCCACGAACAATCCACGTGACGCCGAAAGGACACTGAAATGTGAAATAGAACATAAAAAATGGCATGGCGATAGTCATTTTTTTTTAAATCATATCATCATGTTAATTATATATTTCATGTATCTATTCAATAGTTTATTTATTTCCATCAAACAAGTAAAAATGCTTCAAAGTGGTTCAAGTTGTCAATTTGACTTTCATTCATCTGATAATGACAGTGTATTCCAAGGACACAGTATTTTACTGTGTAAAGTCTAACTTTACGTCATACTCAAGTTTTCTTTATACATCACTGATAAGTAAAGTCAGACGAAAGAAATAGTAGAAATTTCATCCCAAATTACACTTGAAATAAGGAAATTTGAAAATTTGACAATCTCACCTAAATCATTTTTGCCACCTTATGATATTGGTCGCAACCGCATTTGCCGATTGACTGAGATCACGATGTCATATAACGGGTGTCCCAAAAAAAGCGGAACGGTGGATTTTCAGTACCTTGCGTCCTAAAAGTGATAGATTTTTTGACATTTTTAGAAAGAGCATCTTCCGCAGAAGACCATGATACCAAAATCATTAAATTTGGTTCAGTACTTTTTATTCTACGCTAATTTCTGTAAATGCAGTCATTTTCAATTTTTTGCGACTTATGAGATAATAATTTGGGCGCGACACGCGTTCCATACGGTGAATTGTGTAAGCTCGTTGATCCATGTCAACAAAAGATAACGCTTTCATATTGGGAGCGCGCGCACACACACACAGACACACACAAACACGGTTTTTTCCTGGCCCGTGCCTAATGTGAAAGCTGTATCTTTTGTTGACATGGATCACCGAGCTTACACAATATTCACCGTATGGATCGCGTGTCGCACTCAAATTATTATGTCATAAGTCGCAAAAATCCGGCGAAAGTTGGCAATGACTGCATTTTCAGAAATTGGCGTAGAATAAAAAATACTGAACCAAATTTGATGATTTTGGTATCATAGTCTTCTGCTGAAGATGCTCTTTCTAATGATGTCAAAAGATACATAACTTTTAGACCGCAAGGTACTGAAAATCCACCGTTCCGCTTTTTTTGGGACACCCGGTATAGGCCTGTACTGTACATACAATTCTTCTAATCATTTTTAAAAGAAATCATCATAAGAAGTATTCACTTCTGTCTATATCTAAGCCAGTACAAATCACCACCCTTTTAGAAAACACCATAATATGCTATGACTTGCAATTCTGAAAAAAAAAATGATAAGAAGGAAATGAGTATTCAGTCAGACCGCAGCGCGGTGAAAAGCGCTCTCATTTATCGTACTCGCATGCATGCTTAACTGTGGCATGAATACTTAATGAGCTACCACACCTCGCCATTTCACAGCTCATTAGGGGAGACTGGGGTAATTGTGGCCCCCTTTTCATATTTTCTATCACTACCACTATGATTATAAAAAGTTTCATAATATTCTAATTTTGTAAATATACAGTCAATGTATATACCTACAAAATACAAAAGAAAATATAAACATGTAACTTTTTGTTTGCATATCAATTGAATTAAATTAAATTAAATTAAATTACCAGTATGTTAATGACTTCGTGGGGCCATAATTTCCCCATGGGTTGCGGTATTTGTGGCCCCCTTTTATATAAAGATATAATGAATAAAATAATTCATAAAGTAAGGGTAATACACTATGAACTATATGAGAGCATGTAAAGGAATGGTTTCCTAATCAATGCAAGCCTCATTTATCCATTTAAATTAATGCATAGAGTCAAGTTCATCCAACTTTAGCTAATTCACAATTTTTCCTGATATGCTGGACAAAGGTCAATGGTCTTAACATGATGCCTAAACAGTAGCTAATATAAAAGTCGATTCCACTACATATGACTGATTTAAAGAACCAATGGCTCAAAAGGCTTTACAGGCTGATTTCAGCCCCATTTTCCTCTCTTTTGAAGCATTAGTTGCATCAGTCATATCTTAATTATGTGAATACAAAAACTGTAAGTCAGAGTCTACTGTTTGTTAGGTTTGGCCTTGAATTCTGTGTCATGATGACCTTGGAAGATGAAGTCCTTCAGCTGAAAATATCCAAAATAAAGCTCCAATGATAGTATGATTACGCTGTATGTCCATTTAGTAAATCCCAGTAATGAACCATGTTTATCTTCGATCTTTCTTGCATATATCCATGGATGTTCATAGCAAAACAATGCTTTTCCTATAGGGGGCCATAATTACCCCGAAGCACATTTCTGAAACAATGGCCTTCTGTTATAACAATTGATATTTTTTTAATAATAATTTGTTTCATAGTCACTTTAGACAAGGTTTATCATTATCAAGTAACATAATGAAAAAGAATTTGGAAATGAATAGGAGATGTGACACTTATCTTTATAAAGTGAAGAGTGTGCTTTTTATTGAGTGATTTTGACATGCACTGACAAAACAGGTCCCCCTATCAAGATGTTAATTGCTAAATGAATGGACATTGGAGCATAGTAGTGGTAAGAAGTGACCTTCCACATACAGCTACAAGCTATTTCAAAAGATAGAAGATGGTTTAATTATACATTATGTTAAGGGGCCATAATTACCCCGGGGCCACAATTACCCCAGTCTCCCCTACAGTATACGCAAGATAAAAATCAAGCAAAACGCATATCATCTGAGTATGGAAAAAAAAGTTCTTTCTCATAAATACAAAACCAGCACCCTGACTGACTGACGTATTCGTCCTGAGTTCAACAAAAATCCTTCCCTAAAAAAAAAAATAATGATAACAATAATAATGCTCGTACAATGTATATCGACAAGGGGGAACAATTTGTGTATATGATCGTTTTAAAACTGGAAAAAAATCAATTGTACTTGCGCTTTTCATTCAAAACAAAAATCTTGGATCCATGACATTTATTTTGAAGCATAATCATCAAATTAACCATTATAAAAAGCGTAATTTGAAGTAGTTTCCAATGTTCAATTTTGTTACTCCTGTCCAATCAAATTCACTCCATCAGCATTTCACCTGAATATCACTTCTCATCCATAATACCTACACAAACTAGTGATGTTACTGGAAATTGAAAACAAAATAACGAGTCAAATCAAATGTGTACACGTATTTTATAAGTACACCTATCTTGGTACATGTACAAATGTAAAAAGGTTCAATCATTGCCATGAAATACCTTACAAAATGCTAGGCGAAGTAAAGCAGGTACATGTATTGAAACCCTTTTACATACACACTGTATTATGTATAAAGTTATCGCTGTCAAATCTGTGGCAGAATACTTGACAAGAAATGCTTTAAAGATGGGCACGTAATACACTAACAGATACGTGAAACAGTGCTGTGCAGATGATTTATGAGAAAGTTAATGACGTGAAAACAGTATTTACTGATTCACCGATAATGATTTCAATCAGTGTCAGTTGGAGAATTCTACGCCTCACTATCATATCAGACAGTTGATCTTGCAACGCGAGGAGACGAGACAATATACTAGACGGATGATATTGTTCTATTCCTAACGCCTACAAGCCTCTCATCCGCCCAGGATTAGGAGCGTCTGATCATCACACTTATGTGTGACGTCAACCTAAATATAGGCAAAAAGTACTAACAGTCAGTGAAACCTACGAAACAAACTGTGCGCATTTGGGATGAGAAATCAAATGAGCTGTTACAGACGGCATTCGAAATTACGGACTAGGAAATGTTTCAAAATGCATGTGATGATATTCATGAACTTACTGATACAATCAACAGTCATATTGTTTTCTGAGAGAATTTGCACATCAAGTCTAATACAGCGACTAAGTATTCGAACAGTAAGCCGTGGATAACAGGAGAAATAAAGGGGATTCTGAAAGAGAGGAAGGTTCAGAAAGTTCAGAGACGAACATGGCATTCTTGTTAAAGAACTGAACTTTACATTGAGAACAAAAGTGAAAGAGGCCAAGATAGTCTACGGAAAGAAGTTAGTAGGCTGTTTTCAATCGAACAACAGTAAAGATGCCTGGAAATGCCTCGAGTTAATGACAGATTATTCTAACAAAAAGAGAGAGAATGTGTTTGTTCATGAGGTGAATCCGGGGAGGTAAGAAGAATCCAAAGCAACGCACCGATTAACGCATAGGTTCGATGACGACAATTTCAACACCTGGCTGAAGAACAAATGGCAGATACTTAGTACAATACTCTCCGCGTAATCGGGTATCGCTTAAACGGGTATTCCGTTTAATTGGGTAGTCATGTCAAAATCAGTTCCAATGCACATTAAAATTACCTGATAATCGGGTTGCCTCTCCGCATAAATGGGTAAATAATTTTCTTTTAATCTAATTTTTACCCAAATTTTATCGCAGATATAACACTTTAAGAAATCATGAAAGTAAGAATTTCCACGGCAAATCGCATTCTCTGCTTAATTTGCAGAGAAAACCAATCATTTGGGGAGTGATTAAACATGAAAACGCATGTACCAGTATACCGACTTGCCACACGTAAACGAACATAACACAATGTAGCTGGCACTCACAATTGCATAGACAGACAGGAGTTGAACACACTTCGGCGCTCCTCCCTTGCCCTTCAACAACATTCACAATACGAGAAGTTTGCAACGAAAATTAGGCCAAGCACCAGCTCCATATTTTTACTTTTCCCCAGCCACTTCTCGAAAAGTAACCCGACGTTCTACGTGACTAATGCACGCAAAGAGACGTGTTCATTCCGGAAAGGCCCGTGTATTATAGCGAGGAGTCCATAGTCAAACGACAAAAGTTTTCTGAAGACATATTCGTCCACAAAAAGAGTGTAAATTATTGCTCATGACTGAGCAAGTGTAAGGTATGTATAATGTGCCGTGCAAGCACGCGTGTTAAAGGGACTGTACAGTAGTGGTTGAGGTGGGAATTCATGTTTTGAACATTCCTAAGTGAGATAATGAGAAACCTCTTATGAAATATGAAAGAGCATGTGATTTTAAGAAGGATTCAACGTTTATTTGATGAAAATTGGTTTTCAAATGGCTGAGATATCCCCAAAAGTGATATTAATAAAAGGTGACATGCCCCACCTTTATTAGGATCTCTTTGTTTCACCTTCTTTTTGGATATCTCAGACATTTCAAAACCGATTTTCATCAAATAAACTTTTGATACCCCTTAGAATTGCATGCTCTTTGACATCTCATAGAGTGGCTTCTGAATATCAGGCTAAACGTTAAAAGCTAAATCCTCACCCCGACCAGAACTGTACACGCCCTTTAAGCATACAGTGTAGGTGTTTGGTGCAGTGTACAATGCATGTACATACACATTGTGTGTGTCAATTGTGAATGAGTCGTGTTCTTCTGTTAATCGGGTACTCCGCTTAATCGGGTAAAAAACGCTCTGCTCGAGCCTACCCGATTATGCGGAGAGTACTGTATTCTTGCTTTCTTTACGATCTCCCAATCACCATTGCAGAGCATGAGGTGATCCACTCACGCTTCAAGACGATCAACCATATAGGAAATTTACCACTGTTTACCAGCGTTCGCACTGGTAAATGCACTGTAGCAAACATATAGACACTTTGGGGTGTTATGCAAGGGCAGCTTACGTGGACTTCTCCTCCGCTTTTGATATGATGCAGCTGTATAAATTAATTGAAAAAACTCAAACAATTGAACGCAAAATCATCTTTGATTGGTTGGATATATGATTTTCTTTATGAGAGTTCTTAATGCAAAAAGTGAAAGTTAATGATACTCTGTCCGATGAACTCATAGCAAACACTGGTGCTCCCCAGTGTTGTTTACTGTCACCGAGTCTATTCATACTGTATACAAATGACTGAATTTCAAATGATACCTCAGTGCACATCTTGAAATATGCTGATGACACTGTAATTCTTGGTTTGATTAAACAGAATGAAAATACACACAGAGAACATATTGCATTTGTTGATAACTGGTGCAAAGATAACCATCATATTGTACTCAAAGAAAACGAAAGAAATGATCATTGCTTTCAGAATGAAGAAAGACTTTGAACCTCTCAGATCGCCAAATGTATTTGATGGGGATCCGATTGAAGTTGTATATATGAGGTTATAAATACGTAGTCACTGAGATTGATGATTAGTTAAACTGGGAAGAACAAGCACTTCAGTGTGAATGAAAAAAAAAACTTTGTCTATTTTACACATCATTAATCCAGAGCATAATTACCCATGACAGTGTCGTGTGGTTCAGTAATGCGAAACAAAAGGACTTGGTAAAAGTGCACAGAGTTGTAAAGCAGGCAGGAAAAATAACCAAAACCAGAGTTGACTTAAACAACGTTTGTAAAGATAAGGCTGTGAATAAAGCCCGTCCACTGCAGCCGATTATACTCACTCAATCAATGACCAATACAACATGTTGAAGAGTGGAAGGAGATTGAAATCAGTCAGAGCAAGAACATCCCGTTACCTGAACTCTTTTGTGCCTTATTCCATCCGGTTACTAAATGATTAAACTTTGTAGAATATCTTATGCATTATGACTTATGGTATATCCTCAAGACATGGAAATAAACCACCCTCAACAATTCAGTGTTGTATGTTCAGTTTTAATGCTATTACAAGTTGTACTCAAAAGTTTATATCTAGGCTTATCAGGGTGTGTACAAATACGCATTTTGTTGATGGATTACTGGTAATGATGTAAGATGTGTTGACTGATATTTTCCATGTTATGTAATATTGAAAAAGTTATGTTTCTTAAATGGTCTACACATGTAATTGGAATGTTGTTTATGCACAATGTAATGTATTGTGTATAATTCATACAGTATGTCCCCCAAAAAATTAGAATCGGATTTTTGCACTGATAACTTCCAATATGATTAAACTGTCTGAATGATATTACAGAGTCTAAAATATAACATCTTACCTATAATTTGCAGAAACCCCATTCAATTCGGTTAAGTGGTCACAGAGAAATGTGAATCGTTGTGAAGCATGTCGAGGATGTGATTCTTCCAAGTTCAGCACTTGGATGCTCTTGAAAATGCGTAATGTGTGAACGCATTGGACAGAACTTGGAGGGAAGGGATTCCTGACATGCTCTACAAAGATCCTCATTTCTCTTTGGGTACGTTTATCAACTCTTTTTCTCGGCAGAAACAGATTTTCCAAACAGCTTTCAAGGAATTTTTACGAGTTGATAAACGCAAAGCTGTTTTGAAAGTCCTTTCGGAAAGCCTTTTCGAAAGCCGCAAGTTTGTGCTTTCCGAAACAGGTTTCCTAAACAGGTTTCTAGAAACCTGTTTGTAGAAGCCTTTTGAAGCGAGATAGGCTGCATTTATCATCTTTCCCCTGTTTAAATGGCTTTCAAAAGCCGTTTCCAAAGCCCTTTCGAAAGCCGTTTACAAAGCCCTTTCATAGAAACGACTTCCAAAATAGTTGCGTTTAACAACTCTTCGCGAAAACGATAACTGGCCTGTCACTGCACAGCTGCATTGCGCAATTCGACCCGAGGAGAAGAGGTCATTAAGGCGTGCATGGTTCGTAAAGCCGTTTCAAAACAGCTTTGCGTTTATCTCGCTTCAAAAGGCTTCTAGAAACAGGTTTCTAGAAACCTGTTAAGGAAACCTGTTTCGGAAAGCACAAATTTGCGGCTTTCTAAAAGGCTTTCCGAAAACGCTTTCAAAACAGCTTTGCGTTTATCATCTCGTACAATATTCCCTGAAAGCCGTTTGGAAACCTGTTTCTGCCGAGAAAAAGAGTTGATAAACGCACCCATAAACGCAAAGCTGTTTTGAAACGGCTTTGTACCATACAGTTACAAACCATGCACGCCTTATGACCTCTTCTCCTCGGGTCGAATTGCGGAATGCAGCTGTGCAGCGACAGGCCAGTTATCGTGTTCGCGAAGAGTTGATAAACGCAACTATTTTGGAAGCCGTTTCTACAGGGCTTTGGAAACGGCTTTTGAAAGCCGTTTAAACACGGGAAAGATGAAAAACGCAGCCTTTGACCACTGAAGCAAATCGGATGGGGTGTTCTGCAAGACGTGGGTAATAAGTTATAGTTCCATACTCTGAAATTATATTTGGATTGATTCACTATTTTTACAGTTATCATTGTGGAGGGTCCCGTTGTAATTTTTTTTCCCGACATACAGTATATATATGCTTTTTTTTAAAAGTATGAATGTAGAACAAAATATTGTGGTAATGATGATGATTGGATTTATTGAATTGATTAATGGGCTTAATGCTGTATGGTTTAGGAATGTTGTACTGATGAGGTTGGTGAGGAGGTTTGGAATTTTCTTTATTTTTCTTTTCTTTTAGAAAGTATGTACGCAAAGCAAATATTGTGATAATCATAATGACTGGATTTTTCAATTGATTGATTGGATTGATTGAGAATGTTGTATGGTTTAGGAAGGTTTTGAAGGCTGTATGGATTGAGCTGGAGGTTTTAGGGAAGCTTTAGATTATTATAGTTGATGATGTTTATTTATTTCATGATAAATGCAATATGCTGAGAAGTTCTGACCAGAATAAGATCTTCTGTTTATATGTTCTTTTTCATCTGGTGATTCTAAATGAATAATTTGCAGGACTTTGTATATTGTACCCCCAAGACACGGAAATGAAACCACCCATATAAATGTTATTGTATTCACAGTTTATATGGATTATCTATAAAGATATATTAGTATGTTGAATGTTTCAATGTTGATGCTGATATAAGATATGTAATAAGATATATTTTTATGTTTTATATAATGTTGGCAAAAAGATGCCTCTCTTTTGCTTTGTATGTCATTTAAATGTTGCTTATGAAATTGTTTTGTTTATTTAGTTTTGTAAAAAGCATGTAGATAAAACAAATATCATTGATATGGACAATAAATGATTGAAATGAAATGAAAAGAATGCAAGATGAAAGAACAGTGCGCCAGACCCGAAACAAACATGAAATGAATGCGAGATTAAAGAACCGTGCCAGTAAAAACCTTGTGTATACAATTTATGTTGAAAACATCCTAGCAACTTCCAGTAAACTTTGTGAATTCTGTCGCACTTTGAACCTATCAAAATCCCTTTAAAACCTTGCGACTCTAACTTGTTTATTTTTCACGTTTTCGAACAGCTTGGCTTTTTGTCAAGCCCAAATCATGAACAAAAATAAAATTTGATTCCCCCCCCCCCCCCCCCCCCCCACAGGCCAGGCCCATGGAAAGAAGAACATCAATCAAATCCAGGAGAACAGAAAGTCTGAAAATGGCTCAAATTCCATTGATGATAAGGAGACCTAAAACAAAAACAGTAAAAAAAAAGGATGAAATGTATATACCAAACGAATGAGCGTTTCTCAGACATCAAATCACTCCACTATCCTTCCATGTCCTCACGCATGCTCTGTTTGACCTCACATATTTGTAGGCACCTTCCTCTTTCCTCGCGAGTTCTCGTCGAACGGACCGTACAGCATGAAGGAGAAGTATAAACTCAATAACTCATGCTCATAACCGTTCGTGCTGCGGCCTGACTGTATTCTTTTTATTTTATTTTCTCATGCTTTCAAAACTAGAATTCTAGGGAAAACTCGTGCGAAAGTCTATCTTAAGTCAGTAATGAAAGACTTGTGAGGAATTGCCATTGTTTCATCGAATGTTAATATTTCAATACGATATGATACTCCACAAGATGGCTTGTGCTTCATTGAAAATAGAAGAAGAAATATCGTAATATAATATAATATAATATGATATATATGTTATGAAATCATATAACATAATGATTCTACAATATTAATAAGAAGCGATATCTATTGAGATTATGAAATATAACATAATAAAACATGTCATATACGTATATTATATATATATATATATATATATATATATATATATATACATGTATATTTATATATATATATATATATATATACTAGGTGTTTCAAAAAACATTCCCCACTTTTGATCATTAATAGTGCAAAAATTATTCATTCGATAAAATTGCCATTAATATGAATAATAGCTGAATAGTGTACAATTTAATAGGTAATTTGGATGTGAAAGCATGAATCAGTTTCATGAAATCTAAGATTGATTTTGAAGTAAGGTTTCAGATTTTGGTCAAATTTTACCCTCTGTACAAAAATGAACTTTGCACAGGAACCAATGATGTGTATGTGAGTGTGTGCTGACAATGGCCCTGAACAATGGACATGCCTGTACCACCTGTTGACTAGGCGTCAAGTCTCGCGCTCCCAGGCACATGAATGCTTAATCAATAATTCATGTGGATTGCCCTGGGCACTGCTAGTCTGAATTCATGCACGGTAAGGGGTTAAATGTATGCACATGGAAAAAGTAAGCACATGTTTCCATGTGCTTGCAAACACATCTCATTCCAGCTGGCAATCATTTTCAAAATTTGCTTCACCATATCACTAAAATCTGTGATGATCTAGAGTTCTTCATTTTAATACAACTGTCTACTAATAATCTGACAAATTTGTCGCTTTATCGATAAAAAAAGATATCATTTTTGGTAAAGAGTTCAGCAGCATTTTTCATTGGGCGATTTGTTTCACAATAGATTTATTGAAGGCTCCATATACACTAGTGTATACTCTATGTTGATTTTCTTTGCTTCCTGTCACCATGTTTACGATAGAACAGAAGGTATTCATTGTAATTTTGTTTTTCAGAAGTAGGGAAAGCACTGTTGCCACTCAACGACAGTATCGACAGGCGTTTGACTTTACACAGATACTGCCAGAGGCTGAATAAAGACTAGCTGTGATAGTGGAATTTCTCATGAAAAAATAATGAAGTATTCAAACCCTGGCCATTGTTCAGGACCATTGTCAGGGTGTTAACCACACACTTGAAAAAACTTGACCGACTTGACCGACTTGACCGGACGCATGGACGCATGGACGCTTACTCTTAGCTTCTCCAGTTTCCATAGCTACCAACTTGAAAATTTCTCCAATCTCTCTTTATTGTCCCCGCCGAACGAGTTCGAGCAGGGGACTATGAAACGGGCTCCGTACGTGTGTGTGTCCGTGTGTCCGTGTGTCCGTGTGTCCGTCCGTCCGTCCGTGTGTCCGTCCGTGTGTGCGTCCGTGTGTGATCAAAATGTTCAAAATGCTACTCCTTCGCCATTTCTAACCCAATTTTGATTCTGTTTGCTTTATATGATAGCACTACATGGGAGCTTTGAAACTTCTATACAGAATTTCAATTGTGACCTTTGACCTTGACCTTTGACCTATATTGTACATTTTGCTTCAAAATGCTACTCCTTCGCCATTTCTAACCCGATTTTGATTCCGTTTGCTTTATATGATGGCACTAGGTGAGGGCTTCAAAACTTCTACACAGAATTTTGACCTTTGACTTCTTTGACCTTTGACCTTGATTTTTGACCTATATTGTACATTTTGCTACAAAATGCTACTCCTTCGCCATTTGTAACCCGATTTCAATTCCGTTTGCTTTAAGTGATGGCACTAGGTGAGGGCTTCAAAACTTCTACACAGAATTTTGACCTTTGACTTCGTTGACCTTTGACCTTGATTTTTGACCTATATTGCACATTGCCTACAAAATGCTACTCCTTCGCCATTTCTAACCCGATTTCGAATCCGTTTGCTTTATGTGATGGCACTAGGTGAGGGCTTCAAAACTTCTACAGAATTTTGACCTTTGACTTCTTGACCTTTGACCTTGATTTTTGACCTATATTGTACAATTGCTACAAAATGCTAGTACTCCTTCGTGCATTTGCTAACCCGATTTTGATTCCGTTTGCTTATAGTGATGGCACTAGGTGAGGACTTCAAAACTTTACACAGAATTTTGACCTTTGACTTCTTTGACCTTTGACCTTGATTTTGACCTGTATTATACATTTTGCTACAAAATGCTACATGTACTTCTGGCGGGGACATATATTACGCACCGCGTAATTTCTACTTTTCCTTGTTCTTCTTTGTATTTGAATGTCTCAGCCAAAACCAATTTTCATCAAATAGACTTTGAATTCCTCTTAGATTGGTATGCTCTGTACTATTTCATAAGGGGTTTCTTGGTATCTCGCAAAAAAGATTAAAGCCCAATCCTCATCGCCACCAATACTATACCATCCCTTTAAGCTGTGAGATCTTGTCAATTCTATGTGTACATCCATTTTGTTGATGAACCGTCTTTCACAGGATGGCAATGGTCCTATAGGCCTCACAGTGGAGGGACTGAAGAAGACGCCGTACCTCGTGCCGCTTGAGGAGACCGTTGTCCAGATAGCGTCCGGCAATGACCACCTGTGCATGCTGACCGGTAAAGGGGAAATCTACACCATGGGTTGCGGGGAGCAGGGCCAGCTAGGGAGGATAGCCGAGTGCTTCTCGATACGAGGAGGCAGGAAAGGAGTCGGTGAGTCCGGAGGCATTTCAGTTCCTGGGGTCAGAATTCTCACTCCGTATTACTGCTTGAGTGGAAAGGCATTGGATGCAAATCATCAAAATAAGCCCATTGAACATCATGGTAGCGTAATGAAAGAAAACATAGATTGTCCCAGTTTGCTGATGGATCTGTATTATGATATTTAAATGTACAAAAAAAAAAACCCTGAAACATTTTTTTTTTTCTTCAGATTATCAAATTAAGCTGAAATTAAAGCTATCGTATAGTTCTGGTTGAGACCTAATTTCAGGTTTCTAACAATTTTTGGTGAGATAATGAGAAACCTCTTATGAAATATGACAGAGCATGTAATTCCATGAGGAATTCAACGTTTATTTGATAAAAATTGGTTTTGAAATGGCTGAGATATCCAAAACAGTGCGATTCTAATGAAGTGTGGGACCCACAGTTTTTTACGATCGCTTTGTTTAACTTTGTTTTTGGATGTTTCAGTCATTTCAAACCTCATTTTCATCAAATAAACTTTGAATTCCTCTTAGAATGGTATGCTCTGTACTATTTCATGAGTGTTTTCTTGGTGTCTCGCAAAAAGTTAAAAGCCAAATTCTCCTCTCCACCAATACTGTACCATCCCTTTAAGCATATTGCTCTATTTTTGCCACATTCTATCCATTACCAATACCAACTCTCAAAGCAGCAGCATCATCCTTTCAAAAGTTGTTACAGTTGAAAGTGAAGAGTGTGTAAAGGATTTTTAAGAAATGAAAAGGGGCCTCTTGAAGACATACCTTATCACACTATTCTACTAAAAGGTGTTCTAGAAAAACTGTTGTAAAACATTTTTAGTCAGGCACAGATGATGAAATTTTAACATTTTGGTGCAAATAACAAGTGTAGCAATCATTCTCAACACACATTCTTTTTCATAAGCCTGCTTTTTTTTTTTGCACACCATCAATGACAGCTCAGACTGTTATACTGATATCACTGTTTTTAACATGGCATATTCATCTTAATATCACTTTGATGTCTGATAAATAAAGTGAAGAATATCAGAGATGGAATTTCGCTACCAAGATGGACTCTTTCAGCCCAAATTTCCTCTTTTGTGCACTCCTTATAATGGTATTGTAAAACGTCAAGGGCTAGAATGAAGAGAACAAGATTGGAAGACAGAAAAAGATAAAGTCAATTTAATTTATTTGCACCAATTTGGAAAATACGTGAAAGTTTGCAAGAACATTGCCTAGGCCTTTTTTTTTTCTGTATGAGGAAACTTTGAATCTAGTGACATTTCCCAATGATTATTCTCGTATAGATTCTTATGTTTCATCTGCTTGCTGTTTGAAGCTGTGCTATTGATTTATAATCTCTCTTTCTTCATTTTTTTTTTCCTGCACAAAGTATTGTAAAACCATAAACTTTTGCGTACCCAAAATTTTCGCAAGAAGCCAAAATTTGCAAAGTTAAAATGCGCATGAAAGTTCTAGTCTACACTATATGCCTTAAATGCCAGTGGCAATTTGCGGAAATTTCACGTTGCGAAAAAGGCTGTGCGTTCCTATTCACGAAAATTTAATTTCTGGTTTGACAGTCCAATCCAAATGGGCTTTTAATGCATTATTGTGAAATGGTATGAGAATGTAATCGCACCTTATGCAAAACACACTTGAGAGTTCTCTCCTGGTTGAAATATGACTTGCAAAGATGACCACCACATGATGTCTGTTTAATTGTCCCCGCCGAACGAGTTCGAGCAGGGGACTATGAAACGGGCTCCGTACGTGTGTGTGTCCGTGTGTCCATCCGTCCGTCCGTCCGTCCGTGTGTCCGTCCGTCCGTGTGTCCGTGTGTCCGTGTGTGCGTCCGTGTGTGATCAAAATCTTCAATTTGCTACTTCTCTGTCATTTATGAGCCAATTTTGATTCTGTTTGCTTTATATGATAGCACTACATGGGAGCTTTGAAACTTCTACACAGAATTTCAGTCGTGACCTTTGACCTTGACCTTTGACCTATATTGTACATTTTGCTACAAAATGCTACTCCTTCGCCATTTCTAACCCGATTTAGATTCCGTTTGCTTTGTATGATGGCACTAGGTGAGGGCTTCAAAACTTCTACACAGAATTTTGACCTTTGACTTCTTTGACCTTTGACCTTGATTTTTGACCTATGTGTGTACATTTTGCTACAAAATGCTACTCCTTCGCCATTTCTAACCCGATTTCGATTCCGTTTGCTTTATGTGATGGCACTAGGTGAGGGCTTCAAAACTTCTACACCGAATTTTGACCTTTGCCTTCTTTGACCTTTGACCTTGATTTTTGACCTATATTGTACATTTTGCTACAAAATGCTACTCCCTCGCCATTTCTAACCCGATTTCGATTCCGTTTGCTTTATGTGATGGCACTAGGTGACGGCTTCAAAAACTTCTACACAGAATTTTGACCTTTGCCTTCTTTGACCTTTGACCTTGATTTTTGACCTACAATGTATATTGTACATTTTGCTACAAAATGCTACTCCTTCGCCATTTCTAACCCGATTTCGATTCCGTTTGCTTTATGTGATTGCACTAGGTGAGGGCTTCAAAACTTCTACACAGAATTTTGACCTTTGCCTTCTTTAACCTTTGACCTTGATTTTTGACCTGTATTGTACATTGGCTACAAAATGCTACTCCTTCCGTTTGCTTTATGTGATGGCACTAGGTGAGGGCTTCAAAACTTTTACACAGAATTTTGACCTTTGACTTCTTTGACCTTTGACCTTGATTTTTTACCTATATTGCACATTTTGCTACAAAATGCTACTTCCGGCGGGGACATATATTACGCACCGCGTAATTTCTACTTTTCCTTGTTCCCCTTTGTTACTGTACAGGTATTCTTCTAGATCCTTCTGTTGTCTACTGCAAGAGGGTGAGGGGTAAAGGAAAAGTCCTCTTCGACGGAATCTGGTGTTCCAACTACTGCACTTTTGCCAGGGTGCAGGGAGGGGGATACTACGGCTGGGGACTTAACAACTATCACCATCTAGGTATGTTTGGGACTGTTTAAAAGGGAGGTGTCCCCAAATATATGTGTGGATTGAATGAATGCAGTAATGTTAGTAGAACACATCAGTGAAAGTTTGAGGAAAATTGGACAACCCGATCAAAAGTTATGATTTTTTTTTTTAAGGTTTGGTGTCGCCATCACTGGATGAGACTAAACAACAAGTGTTGTTGTGTTACTAATATGGCTACATTTACTGTATTTATGCACATGTATATTTGGGGAAACTTTCCCTTTTAAAGAAATAATAACCTCTGACAGCTATGGTACAGTATCATAATCTCTGTTGGGTATTGAGTTAGTGGTTGTGGAAGGGTTAAATCTTTTGTTGACCAACCTTGACCACATCATGGATACCCAGTTTGAGTTATTTACTCAGAAAAACACAATATGACATCACTGATATTGAACAGGAGAGGGCATCACTTTTTATGTGGCATGCATTTCATATGTATAACATACCGAACATGGTCGTGATTCGCGTAAAGGGCCTATGTATATCTTACTCAGACAACATAAAAGCAGAGAAAGTTTAAATTTTGTGATTTTCCATGACTGTAGAAGTAACTAAACTTAGGATGGCAGTCAGTTCTCTTTTAGAATGTTCTATACACTTCAAATTTTATTACCTGATAATTTTCTTGTTTCAAAATTCCTCAAGTCTTTAAAATCCAGGGTTTTATTGATGGACATTATAAGCTTCTTTACCAAATATCTACATTTTCAAGGGACAGAGTGTTGTGCCTCTACTGGTGGGGAAGGCATGGTAACACTTGCTCAATATTGAAACATTTTGTCTGCAGGTTTGGAGGATGTCAAGTCCTGGTTCACCCCCCAGCCCATCTTGTCTTTCAGCGATGTCCAAGTCGAGTCCGTTGCGGGAGGACAACATCACACGGTTCTTTTAGACAAGGAAGGTCAGTATGAAGGGGCAGAGAGAGAGGTACTGGTGTCCAGTGAGCTGGTATAATGACATGCATAGTTTTGTGTTTGTAGCTATACGATTGGCCATACTAACTTGCGTACAAAGCTTTCTGTACAAGACACTATTGACACAGACAGAGGATATGAAACATGGGAGGACACACAATTTTTTCTGTCTTTTTCCCCTTGTCTATAAGTATTTCACTCCTGACATTCAAGATTAACAATACTTTAGAATATGCTGACAATGTCACTTTGTGACCCAAGGCCAAATTCGAAAATAGCATTGATTTTTTCCTCTGTACTGTACTTTTGGGTACAGTAGAAAAGCTAAAGCCCCAGTCACATAGACACAGAGCTACCAAGTCTCACGCATTCTGCGTGAGACCCACACATTTGGGGTCCGTCTCACAATCTCACGCATGGCACCCATTTTTCTCACGCATTGGGACATATATAGCTCGAAGGATTATGTGATAGTTGCAATTGAAGGTATATTTCCCTTTTGTCTTTTAGAATAAGTAAAAAAATAGTCACTTAAGTATGCACCAGATCACACCATTAAGAGCTAAAGATTGAAATAGCTCCCTACCGTGGGAGGGGGGACACCCCCCACACCCTCTCTGCACTCGGTCGCTTCGCTCCCTTGCTTGCGCGCATGCGCACGCGCCGAGACGCCGAGTTGTGAAAATCTCGCTCATAAACATTTTAAAACTTGGCATCTGATCCGGGGTGATCCAGGGTGATCCGAGATGTCTACAGAAATGCCAAGTTTAAAATTGTTTATGAGTGAGATTTTCACAACTCGGCATCTCGGCGCGTGTGCATGCGCGCAAGCAAGGGAGCGAAGCGACCGATTGCAGAGAGGGTGTGGGGGGTGTCCCCCCTCCTATGGTAGGGAGCTATTTCAATCTTTAGCTCTTAATGGTGCGATCTGGTGCATACTTAAGTGACTATTTTTTTACTTATTTTAAAAGAAAAAAGGGAAATATACCTTCAATTGCAACTATCACATAATCCTTTGAGCTATATGTCCCGATGCGTTAGAAAAATGGGTGCCATGCGTGAGATCGTGAGACGGACCCCAAATGTGTGGGTCTCAAGCAGAATGCGTGAGACTTGGTAGCTCTGTGTCTATGTGACTGGGGCTTTAGCTTTTCCACTGTACCCAAAAGTACAGTACAGAGGAAAAAATCAATGCTATTTTCACAGTTGGCTTTGGATCACAACGTGACCTTGTCAGTGTATTCTGAAGTATTTGTTAATCTTGAATGTCAGGAGCAAAATACGTCATAGACAAGGGGAAAAAGACAGAAAAAATCTAATCCGGGGTGATCCGGGGAGAGATCCGTGTTGCCTCCTTGGACATCGTGTATGTCCGTGTAGATCCAGGGACATCCAAGAGGCCAACACGACGGGAACTTTTGGAGGTCAAAAACATCCGGCGTCATCCTGGGATTGCTGTGTTGGCAGAGCAATCCGGGATGGTCTGTGTGGCCGCCGTGTAGCTGCCGTGTTGATCCGTGTAGCTGCCGTGTTGATCCGTGTAGATGCCGTGTTTGTCCGTGTAGATGCCGTGCTCTTCCGGCCTTATCCGTCTAGCTGTTGTGTTGATACCATGTGTACAGTCATATCAACGCTTGTCGACACTCCATCGAGGTCGAGACTAACGTGGATCACTGTGTAGAGCCTTGAGGATCGGTGTATATATGTGACTGGGCCTTAGCACAGCTTTAATAGGGGTGTGTATAAAATATGAGTAACAGCATTGAAAATTTTCAGGTATTGTCTCCTGTCACTTGCTGGTAACGTTTTGAGAAGCTGTTGTAGGTTAGTGGATAAGACCACAGACTATAAGTCCCTTTTTTAAGTCCCAAGGCAGCAGTAGTTGTGCCCCTCGGCAAGACAATTTTTTTCTTACTGCATGATCTTTTTAAGTGGACTTAGTTACTCATGTGCATTTATTGCTTGCATACCTTCAACAGAAAGCAAATTTCATAGTTTAACTTATTGAAGTTTTGTGCATTTTTGTCAAACACTCCCATGAAAAGTAAACTACTCCTTTTATGTTCAGCAACACATATTGCT